>NC_081553.1:209060434-209197934 GCF_963082655.1 Stomoxys calcitrans
AAATCTTCAAAGTTCCCCCATACGCTAGCTACGTCAATGGACAAATAGAGAGGTTCCATTCGACACTGACCGAGATTATGAGGTGCATCAAGGCAGAGAATTCCCCTGATTCCTTCTCAGAGCTCCTTCATAAGTCTCTGTTTGAATATAATAATTCGATTCATTCTACCACTGCACGAAAACCAGTTGAGGCATTCTTTGGAAGACGTGTCTTCACTGCACCCCAAGAACTGGAGAGGGAAAAAATGGAGATAGTCGAAAAACTCAAACAGAAACAGGCGAGTGATATGAGGGTCCATAACAAGAATAGAACAAACCATAAGGATTATGAACCAGGAGATAAAGTTTTCGTGAAGGTTAACAAGAGGCTAGGAACAAAGCTGAGTAAAAGCTATGCCGAGGAAATTGTTAAAGAAAATAAAAATAGCACAATCACTACGGAGTCAGGTCGCATTGTTCATAAGAATAACATTAGAAACTAAAGTAAATTCCATCTTTCCAGATTTTTATCCCTTTTTGCAAAGGCTGAGGTGCAGATTCTAGATTACTCCAACTCACAGATTATTTCTATAAATACTGGTTATGCGAAACTTCAGACGGGATATTTGAAATTAATACATGTTATTGAGACAGAGGACTACCAGAATGTAATTAATACCCTGCAGCAACACCTACGTCAGAATATAAACCAATCCCATCCTCTTTATCCATACCTTCAACATGAACTTACCCAACTTCAGCGTCACCTAGATAGGATTAAGCCCAGAGTAAAGAGATCTCTTAATTTTATTGGATCTACTTGGAAATGGATCGCCGGAAATCCAGATCACGACGATTTCGAGATAATAGAGCAAAAAATTAACAATGTTTTGTCAAGCAATAATAGGCAGGTTGTAATAAATAATCTGTCTCTAAAAAAAATAGATGAACTCACAGAAAATACCAACAAAATTATAAAAATTGTAAAAACCAATGAAAATTTTATAACCATGCTCAAAATGAAAATTGACCTTTTAAAGGAAGAAATTGTTAATGTAAATTATGCCATTCACTGGGCAAAGTCCGGCATAATAAATTCATTTGTATTGTCGAACACTGAAGTGAATATTGCAAAAGAGCTTTTCGAGAAAGATTCAATTCCCTTTGTAAACATAGAAGAAATATTCGAATTCTCTGAAGTAAAAATTGCATCAAATGAAAAATCACTTATTTATATTGTCAATGTACCGACTACGAATTTAGATTCCTGCAGTAAACTCTTGATTAAACCCACTAAGAGTGGGGATCTTATTAATAAAATTGATTATAATGAAATACTAGTTTGTAAAAATGAATCCTATGGGATCCTTAAACCATGTAAATCTTTCAATAATCTGACTGTTTGTAATTTAAATAATGTCAAAAGAATAGAAAAAGAAAATTGTTTGTTAAATCTTTTAAAAAGCGTAGAAGCAAACTGTACTTTATTGAGACATAGCACCACCCCTACAGTAGAGGAAGTCTTGCCTGGGATGATTCTACTAAATCAATTCGATGGTACCATTCTCATCAACGACGAGCAGTACAATCTTACGGGAACCTTCAGAATCAAGTTTCAAAACGCTTCCATAACAATTGACAACGAGACATACAACTATTTCCAAACAACGTATGCCGAACCATTACCTGCAATCCTACAACCTAGATCTCCTGGATCAAAAATAGAAGAAGTAACCACTTTGGAATTTGTAAAAAGGATCCATCTAAACAATACAAAAGCGATAGAACTGTTGAACATTAAAAACAAATGGAGTGCGGCCGTGCATTTACTCACAATAGCTGCAGCTCTCATTCTGGTATTGTTCTTGATAAGAAGAAAGCAGCGCCCATTGATTGAAACCGTTAATCTAGCACCTCCCAATCAACTATCAGTTCCGACATCGAATTCAACAAACTTTCCAAGAGACGTACCAAGATTATCTCAGATACCTTACTTCTAACGGTATTACGATCGAGGACGCTCGTAACTAAGAGGGGAGGTGTTAACATCAAAGATGTTTGCTGGGATGTCAGCCAAACAAAAAATTCTTTATATTGGATTTCGATACCAAAAAATTGCTGATTCTATTGATTAATTCATTGACCGCTGTCAGTCAACATTGTCCGCCTGCAACAACAAACAGTGAACCATCATGATTTGTAAGCAACAATATGAAATGGTAATGGTAATGAAATGTAAGCATTTCTACAGCTAACGCAAGGGTCAACAATCCGTATCCACCAGTACCGCAGGTCAACAGCAAACACAGCAAAGCGGGTAACCTGACACCTCATGACGACAACAATAACAAAATCGTCAATCAGCAAGAAACCAATAGCAGCACCAGCAACAGCACCAACCAACAGCAGCAGCGCCAACAGCAGCACCAACCAACTTCAACCTAAGTTTAAGATTTTTGATTCAGTTCTGTAAAAGCACTCAAATTAATAAAAACAGAAATTTAGTAACTGTTAACTTATATATATATATATATATATATATATATATATATATATGAACAGATTTCTTTGAAACACATCAGTAATATTGAGAATCAGAAGAAAGTCCTTCCCAACAAATTTCAAGAGAATCGGTCTACAAGTGACCATTTTACTGCTGTATTACTGCAAATCGGACGAAAATATATATGGGAGCTATATCCAAATGTGAACCGATTTCCATGAAATTCACCAGCAATATTGAGAGTCAGAAGAAAGTCATTCCCAACAAATTTCAAGAGAATCGGTCTACAAGTGACCATTTTACTGCTGTATTACTGCAAATCGGACGAACATATATATGGGAGCTATATCCAAATGTGAAGCGATTTCCATGAAATTCACCAGTAATATTGAGAGTCATAAGAAAATCCTTCCTGCTAAATTTCGAGAGAATCGGTTGACAAATGACCATTTTACTGCTGTATTACTGCCAATCGGACGAACATATATATGGGAGCTATATCCAAATCTGACCCGATTTCTTTGAAATTCAACAGTAATATTGAGAGTCATAAGAAAATTCTTCCTACCGAATTTCAAGAGAATCGGTAAACAAATGACCATTTTATTGATGTATTACTGGAAATCGGACGAACATATATATGGGAGCTATATCCAAATCTGAAGCGATTTCAATGAAATTCACCAGTAATATTGAAAGTCATAAGGAAATTCTTCCTACCAAATTTCAAGAGAATCGGTAAACAAATGACCATTATACTGCTGTATTACTGCCAATCGGACGAACATATATATGGGAGCTATATCCAAATCTGAGCCGATTTTTACTAAATTCACCAGTAATATTGAGAGTCATAAGAAAATTCTTCCTACCGAATTTCAAGAGAATCGGTAAACAAATGACCATTTTATTGATGTATTACTGGAAATCGGACGAACATATATATGGGAGCTATATCCAAATCTGAAGCGATTTCAATGAAATTCACCAGTAATATTGAAAGTCATAAGGAAATTCTTCCTACCAAATTTCAAGAGAATCGGTCAACAAATGACCATTTTACTGCTGTATTACTGGAAATCGGACGAACATATATATGGCAGCTATATCCAAATCTGACCCGATTTCTATGAAATTCACCAGTAATATTGAAAGTCATAAGGAAATTCTTCCTACCAAATTTCAAGAGAATCGGTCAACAAATGACCATTTTATTGCTGTATTACTTTTAATGGGACGAACATATATATGGGAGCTATATCCAAATCTGAACCGATTTCTATGAAATTCACCAGTAATATTGAGAGTCATAAGAAAATCTTTCCCAACAAATTTCAAAACAATCGGTCAATAAATGACTATTTTACTGTTGTATTACAGAAAATAGGACGAACATATATATGGGAGCTATATCCAAATCTGAACCGACTTTTTCCAATTTCAATAGGCTTCGTCTCTAGGCCGAAAAACATGCCCATACCAAATTTGGAGACGATCGGATGAAAATTGCGAGCTGTAGTTTGTACACCAATTAATATGGACAGACAGACGGACGGACAGACAGAGGGACATTGCTAAATCGAATCAGAAAGTGATTCTGAGTCGATCGGTATACTTATCAATGTGTCTATCTCTCTTCCTTTTGGGTGTTACAAACTAATTCACTAAATTATAATACCCTGTACCAAAGTAGAGGTGTAGGGTATAAAAAGAAAATGTTAAGTTAGGAATTCCGTGCTACTTACAAAATCCTTAATTGTTTTCATTACCACACCCCTAAATTGGTTCAGTTCTGGTATTGTGTATCCAACTAAGTAACGGTATCTGTTGGACGCGAAAGCTGGGCAATGACAAAGGACGTCAACGTCTCATCATCTTCCACGCATGCCTTACACATTCTATCACTTGCCGCACCGATTTTACATAAGTGAGCTTGTAGTCCTTTGTGTCCCGTTATGATACCAATAGCTATACTAACCTCCTCCTTACTTCCTTTCAGTAATAGCCTCGACTTCTCACCATCTGGATCCCCCTATAGGATTTTCGCCGTCCTACCGACCGTTTCGCTGTTCCACAATGTTGCATGTGAACTAGTCACCCACTCCCTCGGTCTCGGACTGCGTCGACTCGAAAGGCTTCGGGTTAACTAAGTTTATTGACGGCAGTCCTCTGGCCTTCAATGCCAAATCGTCTGCCCTTTCATTTCCTCTCGTTATGGCCCGGCACCCAAACAATGCGGATTTTGCCATCCTCAGAGAAGGCGTTCATCTCCTTCTTACACTGCAAGACTGTTCGTGAACCTACCGTCCTGGTTGTTATTGCCCTTATGGCAATTTTTCTGTCGGTAAAGATGTTCACACTCGACATCACTTCACGCATTCCGTGATCGCCCGCATCTCCGCCTGCAGGGCCATATTATGGTCAGGCAGTGTAAAACAGATCTCAGTTCCTTGGTTCTCAATGTATACCCCCAGGCCCACTCTGTCCTCTAGCTTTGATCCATCCCTGTTACATGATCTTCCAAATCGCAATACTAGGGTTCCGCCAATCAAAGACTGTGCCGATGGCAGCAGTGCCTCGCATTCGACTTCAAGGTTCATCTCAGGTACCCGATCATAAACCTCTTCTCTTCCTTCCAGTTTTCCTATCGTAGCCTCGATTATACCGCGTTGGTATGAGCTGCTTCCATCCTCAATCCAATCTCCCATCGCCTTAAGTCTCATAGCGGCAGTGGTTGCCTCACACTTAATCTGTATGCCAATGGGTCGGATATCTAGAATAGTCTCCAGTGCCCTAGTGGGTGTGGTCCTCATCGCTCCGCCTATGCCAAGAGGCAGGGTGATGACTTTTCTCCATAGCAGTCCACCAAACTACTGAGGCGTAAGGAAGTATTGGTCTAATCACGTTCCTGTAGAGCCAGTGGACTATCCTCGGATTCAGGTCCCACTTCGAGCCAACGGCCCCTTGCCATGGTGCCCAACGTCTGTGAGCCTTTTCAGTACGCTCCTGAATGTGACACTTCCAATTCAGTTTCCTGTCCAAGGTCACACCTAAGTATTTGACCTAGGCAGATCTCGAAATCGTTTTGTTGTGGAATCGTGGTGCGTTAAATTGGCCCACCTTCGTCTTCTTTGTGAACAGGCATATTTCAGTCTTCTCTGGATTAACATTGAGACCTCTGGGTCTAGCCCAGTCATATGCCATATGGAAGACCCTTTCGGCCCTTCTGCATAGCTCATCTGAGTAGCAGACGCGGGTTCAAATCCCTCCTCCAGTCAGCATCCGTAATAGGTCATTTATGGTGGTCACCCATAGGAGTGGCAATAATCTGAAAATTAGCATAAGGGGGAGGGTCTGCCCCCGCTTCAGATAACAAAAAATGGAGTACCCTTTTTTCACCACGGGATCAATGAAAATTTCATGAAAATCGGTTTAGCTGTTTTTGAGTCTATTAGGAACACACAAACAAACACAAATTTTTATATATAAGAAGATTTCTTACTTAAAGTGCAAAAATATGTCATTATTTTCCCATTTGCCAACTTTATGATATATATATATATACGCTTCTTAAAAGAAAGAAATTAACTCACCTTAAAATGTCCACTTTCGCCCTCAGAACAATCGACCAAATTCAATGCATAATCCTCCACTCCACTCAATTGTTCGCCATAGTTCTGTTCGATTTTAATGGTCGGACTTAAGACAGTCAAATGATTGGCTATGATGCCGCCGCCGACGCCGCCGCTACTGTTGCCATTGAAGACACCACTGCTGTCGACCAGCAGAGATGGTGTTGCAGCTGCACTGGGAAAGGATTTCTCAAACGGTGCCGTCGATTCGTGATATGGTGTGACAACAAATGAGGGATACGAACGGAATTGGTGGTATTCGCCTGTGCTGGATGCTGGAACGCTGGTTGTTGTGGTCGAGGTGTGGTGTGTATGAGCCAATTGTGGTCCCTTATACCAGGTACCATGCATAATCATTTAAGGGCGCGTTTATGTTATGCCTTGTGGAGTTAACTTTTGAGTATTTTTAGCACTTTCAGTTATTGTTTTAAACGGTTTCACACACTTGCTAATATTGCACTTAATTTTTATTCTTTAGTTGATATAAATTTCATTTCAATTTTTGTAAGTTGCAACTTTTTTATTGAAATTTTATTAGTTTTAGTACGTTAATTTTGGTATTGTGTTTTTTTTTCAGACATTCTGCATATTTAAAAAAAAAAATAGTTAAATAATTTTAAAATCTGAAACACTATATGTCTATTTCTCATAATTTTTTATTTTTAAAAAATGTTATTTATGATGTGAACCGATTTTTGATTCGATTCACATCTTAATCAAGTCACCTTTCGCAAGCTCTATAGCTCATTACCCCTTCAAAGGAGCTGCAAGCTCTACCAGAATTTGGTATACCCGCAAAATAACTTTCCTTAATCAAAACCAGTAAGAAAGGGCAAAAGTCGGGCGGTGCTAACTTTATAATACCCTACACCTACCCTATATGTACAATGTGAAAGCTATATCCAATTGTGAACCAATTTTGATAGACCTCGGCGAGCAAATATGTTCAAACTGTAAAAACCTAAGGTTGACAAATGACAACATTATGGCAAATTACCCAACATCTGACGAACATCTATATGGGAGCTATATCTAAATCTGAACCGATTTCGAGAAAACTTATCAGACACTATGGCAGTAGTCGAGGAAAGCCTTGTACAAAATTTTGGCAAGATGGGTCAAACAATGAGCTTGCAGTGGCTCTCAGGGTGAAAATCTGGCGAAATACATATATGAGAGCTATATCTAAATCTGAACCGATTTCCATGAAATTCAGCAGTAATATTGAGAGTCATAAAAGAATCCCTCCTGCCAAATTTCAAGAGAATCGGTTGACAAATGAGCACTTTTTGGCAATATTTCTCAAAATCGGATGAACATATATATGGGAGCTATATCTAAATCTGAACCGATTTCGAGCAAACTCCTCAGATTCTGTGGCAGTCGTCGAGGAAAGCGTTTTGCAAAATTTTGGCAAGATGGGTCAATAAATATGCTTGCTGTGACTCTAGAAGTTAAAATCGGGCGATATATATATATATGAGAGCTATATCTAACTCTGAACCGATTTCCATGAAATTCACCAGTAATATTGAGATTCAAGAGAAAATCCTTCCTGCAAAATTTCTACAGAATCGGTTAACAAATGAGCACTTTCTGGCAATATTTCTCAAAATCGGATGAACATATATATGGGAGCTATATCTAAATCTGAACCGATTTCGACCAAACTCCTCAGCTACTATGGCAGTCTTCGAGGAAAGCCTTATACAAAATTTTGGCAATATGAATCAATAAATGCGCTTTCTGTGACCCTAGAAGTGAAAATCGGGCGATATATATATATGAGAGCTATATCTAAATCTGAACCGATTTCCATGAAATTCACCAGTAATATTGAGAGCCATAAGAAAGTCCTTCCTGCAAAATTTTGACAGAATCGGTTAACAAGTGATCATTTTCTAGCAATATTTCTCAAAATCGGACGAACATATATTTGAGGGCTATATCTAAATCTGAACCGATTTCGAAAGCGTTTTGCAAAATTTTGGCAAGATGCGTCAATAAATGTGCTTGCTGTGACTCTAGAAGTAAAAATATATATATGAGAGCTATATCTAAAACTAAACCGATTTCCATGAAATTCACCAGTAACATTGGGAGTCAAGAGAAAATCCTTCTTGCAAAATTTCGACAGAATCGGTTAACAAATTTGCACTTTCTGGCAATATTTCTCAAAATCGGACGAACATATATATGGGAGCTATATCTAAATCTGAACCGATCTGGAGCAAACTCCTCAGATACTGGGGCAATCGTCGAGGAAAGCCTTGTACAAAAATTTGGCAAGATGGGTCAATAAATGCGCTTGCTGTGACTCTAGAAGTTAAAATCGGGCGATATATATATATATATATATATATATATATATATATATATATATATATATATATATATATATATATATATATATATATATATATATATATATATATATATATATATATATATATATATATATATATATATATGAGAGCTATAACTAAATCAGAACCGATTTCAATGAAAAAATTCACCAGTAATATTGAGAGTCAAGAGAAAATCCCTCCTGCAAAATTTCGACAGAATCGGTTCACAAAAGACCATTTGAATGCAATATTACTGCAAATCGGACGAACATATATATGGGAGCTATATTTAAATCTGAACCGATTTCGACCAAACTCCTCAGCTACTGTGGCAGTCGTCGAGGAAAGCCTTGTACAAAATTTTGGCAAGATGGGTCAATAAATGCGCTTGCTGTGACTCTAGAAGTTAAAATCGGGCGATATATATATATGAGAGCTATATCTAAATCTGAACCGATCTTGAGCAAACTCCTCAGATACTGGGGCAATCGTGGAGGAAAGCCTTGTACAAAATTTTGGCAAGATGGGTCAATAAATGCGCTTGCTGTGACTCTAGAAGTTAAAATCGGGCGATATATATATATATATGTGAGAGCTATATCCAAATCTGAACCGATTTCTATAAAATTCAGCAATAATATTGAGAGTCATAACAAAATCCCTCCTGCCTAATTTCGACAGAATCGGTTAACAAGTGATCATTTTCTAGCAATATTTCTCAAAATCGGACGAACATATATTTGAGAGCTATATCTAAATCTGAACCGATTTCGACCAACCTCTATGTATATTGTGATAGTCGTCGAAGAAAGCGTTGTGTACTATTTTGGCAAGATTGTTCGATAAATGTGCTTGCAGTGGCTCTAGAGTGAAAATCGGGCAATACATATAGACGAAAGCTATATCCAAATCTGAACCGACTTCTATGAAATTCAGCAGTTATATTGAGAGTCATTAGAAAATCCTTCCTACCAAATTTCAAGAGATTCGGTCAACAAATGACCATTTTATTGCTGTATTACTGTAAATCGGACGAACATATATATGGGAGCTTTATCCAAATCTGGGCCGATTTCTATGAAATTCACCTGTAATATTGAGAGTCGTATGAAAATCTTTCCCGCCTACTACCGAGGGAATCGGTTAACAAATGACCATTTTATTGCTGTATTACTATAAATCGGGCGATACTTATATATGAGAGCTATATCTTAATCTGAACCGATTTCTATGAAATTCACCAGTAATATTGAGAGCCGTAAAAAAATCCTTCCTGCCAAATTTCGAGAGAATCGGTTAACAAATGACCATTTTATTGCATTATTACTGAAAATCGGACGAACATATATATGGGAGCTATATTCAGATCTGAACCGATTTTTTCCAATTTCAATAGGCTTCGTCGCTAGGTCGAAAAACATGCCTGTAATAAATTTAAAGACGATCGGATGAAAACTGCGACCTGTACTTTGTACACAAATTAACATGGACAGACGGACAGACAGACGGACGGACAGACAGACGGACAGACAGACAGAGGGACATTACTAAATCAAATCAGAAAGTGATTCTGAATCGATCGGTATACTTATGGGTCTATCTCTCCTCCTTTTGGGTGTTACAAACAAATTCACTAAGTTATAATACCCTGTACCACAGTAGTGATGTAGGGTATAAAAAGGAAAGAACCTCTAGGAAACCTTCAATACCTGGTTTCAGACAGCGTAACAGCTGATCGTGTGATCTCTTCACCATATCTTGCAGAAGAAGACTATACGCCATGGAGATACCAAAGAACACATGCTACTTGCCTGACCCGACGTCATTGATATCATGGGTCGATCATTGAGAATATGTAGAAACTGTCTTGAAAAGGTCAATAAAATAGGGCTGGTGATAAATGGAGACTTCACAACGTTGATGGCATTAAAGTTGGGAAAGACATTTGAGTCTGGGCAAACGAGAAAGTAGAGAACTAACAAGTAAAGCGTGCGGCCAGGCTGAATCTTGGGAGCCCAACGGATTCTGGTAAAAGTTTACACCAAGGATTTGGAACACCATTGCAGGAAATCGCAACAGAACACTACGTATAAAATTTCGGCCGCCTTCGGATGAAAATTGAGGCTTTCAAAGGCTTGTGATGTCAAATCAGGAGATCGGTTTATATAGGAGCTGTATCAGATTATGCACCGATTAGGATCATACTTGCCACGATTGTTGGAAGTTACAACAAAACCTTACGTGCAAAATGTCAGCTCATCGGCACCATCGTGAATGAGAAAAAGAAACCCAATTATCGAAACACTTCCACCAGTGGGGTGACATGTGTCCTGCCCTGTCTAAGGAACTGGCAATAACTTTTCTTCAAGACTCATTTAACAATCTCTCCTTTGGGTGTTGCATTCGCTTGGTCATTAAGCTTGACTTGAATAACAATGAAACAGAAATTGACTCGCATGACCGGGCAATGACATTGGCAATGCTCCAACGTCTCATCATCTTTCACGCATGCCCCTACACATGCTATCACTTGCCGCACCGATTTTACATAAGTGAGCTCGAAGACCTGTGTGACCCGTTATGATGCCAATAGCTCCTTCTTGTTTTCCTTCAGTAATAGCCTCGTCTTCTAACGATCGTTTCGCTGTTCCACAATGTTGCATGAGCATTCGTCGCCCTCTTTCTTAACTCGGACTGCGTCGACCCGAAAAGCTGACCTCTTGCCTTCACCGCCAAATTGTCTGCCCTTTCATTTCCCCTTACCCCGATATGGCCCGGCACCTAAACGATGCGGATTTTGTCATCCTCAGAGAAGGCGTTAATCTCCTTCTTGCACTGCAAGACTGTTCGTGACCAGGACGGCCTGGTTGTTATTGGCCTTATGGCAATTTTACTGTCGCGTTAGCCCCACACCACTTCAAGCATTCCGTGATCGCCTGTATCCTGCAGGATCGTATTATGGTCAGGCATAATACGTCCCTAGATCTCAGTCCCTGGTTTCTCAATGTAGACCCCAGGCCCACTCTGTCCTCTAGCTTTTATCCATTCGTGTAACATGATCTTCCAGATGGCAAAACTAGGGTTCCGCCAATCCAAGACTGTGCCGATGGCAGCAGTGCCTCGCACTCGACGGGTAACAGATAAAGCTTATATGGACTTCAGACACTTTATCGGCAGATCGGTCTATATGGCAGCTATATCAAAATATTATCAAATCTTAACCATACTTGGGTGGGATGTGGGGAGGCTTCAAACCACTCACTATTCCTAATTTCAGCGAAATCGGATAAAAAATGCAGCATTTATGGGCTTCATTACAACGATTGGCATAAAAATCTTCTCCGACAGCCAAGCAACAGTTGCCGGGCCACAGAGATATCCCAGAGAATTGTAAAGTGGACGAGCTTGCGAGACTAGGAACTACCCTACACATTGCAGGGAAACTGGAATCTGTGGGTATGCCTCTAGCGACATGTAAGCTAAGTTTTCAGCAGCAAGCCCGAAGGACAATGAATGATAGATTGTCACAAAGAGGGGTCTGTGAGCATTCCAAAACTATGTGGCCTAATCTAGACTTGAAGGGGTCTACCGCTTTGCTGTCATTGGCTAGAACAGATGTCTCAGTCATTGTGTCCGTCATGACAGGTCATTGTCTAATCGGAAAACATGCTGACAGACTAAAGATAGCCTGCAATGACTATTGCAGAAGCTGTGAAGACATCGAAGAAGAAGAGACCATAGAACGCATTCTGTGTGTGTGTGTCCCTCGAAATATTGATCTAAGACCCCATAAAATACATATAATAATGATCGTCTGGACATTTTGAGTCAATCTAGCCATGCCCGTCTGACACAGATTACATGCTGAGGATATGGAAAGAACATTTTACCCAACTCCTAGTGTCCGATCTTGGTGGCGAAGAGGATACCGCAGAACCAATTCCTGATAGTGGTATAGAATGTTTACCTCCTAATCAGAATGTGGTCCAAGTAGCCGTGATCCGACTAAAGAACAACAAGGCAACAGGAGCCGACGGGTTACCCGCTGAACTATTTACGACCGGAGGCGACACACTGATAAGGAGTATGCATCAGCTTATCTGCGCAATCTGGCTAGAAGAACGCATACCCGATGATTGGAACCTCAGCATACTATGTCCCGTACACAAGAAAGGAGACAAGACGGAATGTGCCAACTACAGAGGAATAAGTCTCCTCCCCATCGCATACAAGATACTCTCGAGCGTACTGTGTGAAAGATTAAAACCTAAAGTCAATGAGATAATTGGGCCCTATCAATGCGGATTTAGAACTGGTAAATCCACCTAGGACCAGATATTCACACTGCGCCAAATCCTGGAAAAGACCCGAGAAGGACAAATCAACATCCACCACATCTTTTTTTACTACAAAGCCGCCTTCGATACTCCTTTACGTTCAAAGGTATTTCAAGCCATGTCTGAGTTTGGTATTCCTGCAAAATTAATAAGACTATCAGCAGAATGACACTTGCTGATATGTGTTTCTTAGAAAGAATAGGAAAGAATCTCTCGCAACCATTTAATACCAAACGAGGTTTCAGACAAGGAGACTGCCTATCGTGTGATCTCTTTAATATCCTGCTGGAGAAGTTTAGACGAGATGCAGATGTCAATAGATATGGCACACTAATCACAAGAGAACAGATGCTACTCGCCTATGCCGACGACATCGACATCATAGTTCGGGCATCGGAAGTAGTAACTGCAGGCTTTGAAAGAATCGAAAGAGAGTCAGTGAAAATGGGTCTGGCAGTAAATGGAGATAAGACGAAATGGATGGTTTCAACTCTCAAAAAGCCTTGCACAACCGAACAGATAAAGAAAATGGAAAAAGTTGGGAACCACAACTTTGAGACAGTCGGTAACTTTATCTACCTCGGCACCGCCGTAACCGGAACGAATGACTCAAGTTTTGAGATAAAGCGGAGAATAATACTAGCAAACAGATGCTATTTTGGACTAAGTAAGCAGTTTAGAAACAAGGCCACCTCTCGACAGACGAAGACTACACTTTACAAGACACTGATATTACCGGTGTTGTTATATGGTTCTGAGGCATGAGTACCTGTGAAAGCAGGCGAGGCAGTACTTGGAGTATTTGAGAGAAAGATTCTTTGTAATATATATAAACCAATTTACGTTAATGGAGAATATAGGCGACGTATGAACCACAAGCTGTATGACGACGATAGCATAGTTACACGCATCAAAATACAACGGCTGCGTTGGTTAGTTCATGTTGTCAGAATGGATGAAAAAGCTCCAGCAAAGAAGTCTTTTGAAGGCAAACACGGTAGTACACACAAACCGGGAAGACCAAAAGCACGATGTAAAGTGGTGGGAGACACCTCGAAACTTGGTGTCAGAGATTTTAGAATGAGCTAGATTTTAGAATTCAGCTAGTGGAACAAATATTCCGTCATAGCCAATTAAAGTAAAGTGGCCATATCCGTCCATCCGTCTGTCGAGCGGTTGAGAAGGTCCCTGGGGACCTCTTTTATTGATGTCTAAAAAAAATTTAAAAATTTCGTTGTCATATAAAATTTTGTACAAAATGTACAAGGTCCCAGTGGACTCGATTCGGATATGCTAAGACTTATTGCAACAAAGAGTTCCACATTTCACCGAAATCGGCTAAAAAAGCTAAAAACGGTTGATACGGCAGCTATACCTAAACATGATCCAATGTAGATTATATTCGGTTCGGATGTTGAGGGACTTGAGACAACTCACTATTCCAAATTTCAGTGGAATCGAATAATAAATGAGGTTGTTTTGGACTTAAGACCCTTAATCGGCAGATGGATCTCTATGGCAGCTTTATCCAAAAATAATACGATGGAGACCACATTAGGTTCGTATATTAGAGGCTCTCGTACGAAAAACTGTTCTAAATGGAAGGAACCACATTTCTGTTCAATATCTCACCATCTCAATATCTCTCTACACCACCACTGTGGTAAAGGGAGCTGGAACTTAGTGCATTTGTTTGTAACACCAAAAATGAAGAGAGATAGACCCAATGATAAGTATACCGATTGACTCAGAATCACTTACTGATACGATTTAGCTATGTCTGTCTGTCTGTCTGTCTGTCTGTCCGTCTGCCTGTCCGTCCGTCTGTCTGTCCATGTTAATGAAAATTGCGACCACTACAGGTCGCAATTTTCATCCGATCGTCTTCAAATTTGGTATAGGCATGTTTTTCGGCCTAGAGACGAAACCTATTGAAATTGGAAAAAATCGTTTCAGATTTGGATATAGCTTCCATATATATGTTCGTCCGATTAGCAGTAATAATGCAATAAAATAGTCATTTATTAACCGATTCTCTCGAAATTTGGCAGGAAGGATTTTCTTTAAACTCTCGATATTACTGTTATATTCCATAGAAATCGGTTCAGATTTGGATACAGCTCCCATATATATGTTCGTCCGATTTCCAGTAAAACAGCAGTAAAATGGTCATTTGTCAACCGATTCTCTCGAAATTTAGCAGGAGGGAATTCTTTATGACTCTAAATATTACTGGTGAATTTAATAAAAATCGGTTCAGATTTGGATATAGCTGCCATATATATTTTCTTCCGATTTGAAGTAATACAGCCATAAAATGGTCATTTGTCAACCGATTCTCTCTAAATTTGGCAGGAGGGAATTCTTTATGACTCTCGACATTAATGGTGAATTTCATGGAAATCGGTTCAGATTTAGATATAGCTGCCATATAAAGGGTGATTTTTTTGAGGTTAGGATTTTCATGCATTAGTATTTGACAGATCACGTGGGATTTCAGACATGGTGTCAAAGAGAAAGATGCTCAGTATGCTTTGACATTTCATCATGAATAGACTTACTAACGAGCAACGCTTGCAAATCATTGAATTTTATTACCAAAATCAGTGTTCGGTTCGAAATGTGTTCATTCACCGTAACGTTGCGTCCAACAGCATCTTTGAAAAAATACGGTCCAATGATTCCACCAGCGTACAAACCACACCAAACAGTGCATTTTTCGGGATGCATGGGCAGTTCTTGAACGGCTTCTGGTTGCTCTTCACTCCAAATGCGGCAATTTTGCTTATTTACGTAGCCATTCAACCAGAAATGAGCCTCATCGCTGAACAAAATTTGTCAAAATTTGAACACAATGGGAAGAGGACCAAACGAAAAAAAAAAAAAAAGCTAAAAACGTGCTAAGTTTGGCCGGGCAGAATATTGGGAGCTCACCGCCATGAATTCTGCAAAAAAAAAAAAACCAAAACCGATAAAAATTGGATTTATAAACCGATTTAGACCAAACATGGGAAGATTTTTGGAAGTTGTTAATTTCAGCTCAATCGAGCTCATATCGTGAGATCGATTTATATGGCAGCTATATCTAAATCTGAACCGATATGGCCCATTTGCAATCCCCAACGTCCCTTAGTGATAGTTAGTATCTGTGCAAAATTTCAAGTGGCTAGCTATTCGCGTTCGACTGCTATCGTGATTTCGACAGACGAACAGAAGGACATGGCTAGATCGACTCAGGACATGGAGACGATCAAGATTATTTGAACTTTATGGGGTGTAAGACGAATATTGGGTATAAAATCCAAGTCCTTTTTGAGTAAGACGGACCTAGAGTCGGACCGCATTCTTGGATATGTCAGTAGTATCCCATTGATCCTTAAGGGAATGGATAAATTTGCATTTACTCATTGTCTATAAAGGAAGCTATGGAAATCCAAAACAGGCTGAAAATGGTAGCGTTAACAATCAAACTATTGCTCAAATTCCAAAGGATCCACATATGAGGGAAAACCAAAGCTATCGCCGTTACCTTGTCCACAGGTAGCTACACTTAAGATTTATTGACTGGATTGGATTCTTAGAAACACCAATTCAAGACATTTTTCAAGGCGAGTATCAAAGAATTATTTGGCATAAAAAAATATATATCACCAAGAATTTCCGATATCGGTCCATAGGACTATGTCTAATTCAAATGCCAATTATTTTTGGTTTTGAAAACCATTTCAACACAAAACAAGTTTTAAGTCCTTGAGCAATTATCATTTCAAGCTTAAATAACAGCAGCAACACAAAAAAAAACACTTTCATTGAATATATCCTTTGTTGAAGATTCTCACTTTTGTTGGTGTAAGGACTACCCTTGGGCACTCATCATCACTAATTACACTAATCTTTGGCGAAAAAAAAACGTAGACGCCTTTATTGCAGGGTTTCCATGTTTACACGCGTCGATGCAAGCAACCTTAAATTATTTCCACAATTTTTTTTCTTCTTCTTCTTCTTTAATGGGCTATACGCTTTTATTAATTTTTTTTCGCAAGCCCGCTTTTAGTTGCACTTGAAGAATGTTGTAATTATGAACGACCGGCTTGGGCTTGGTTTCAATTATTTCTTCTTTTACTCTACTTTTTTTCTTGTTATTGGAGGTTTTGTAAAACAATTTTCATCATCGACAAAAATGCCATAAAATTGGTCACCTTTAACGCGTTGTACCGCCAACTAATGGCTCTCACTCACTGCACACAACGGGCCAGCAGACGGTGCAAATAACGCGTTTGTTTTGTTTTTGTAGCAAGCGAGGGAGAGAGAGAGAAAGAGCGAGAAAGCGAATTTCAGGATCGATAGTCCTTCATGGACACATACCGCATCCGGATTGTTGTTGAATTTCGTTATTGTTATTGCCGGCCACGCTGATCTTCTTCGCGAAAATACCTTTGGAACACTGACCACTGGTGCAGATCACCCTATTTTTTTGCCGGCCATTGCTGGCAAGAGCTTTTGCCCATAAAAGTTGTCCAGTCACTTTTTTAATGGTAATGGCTGCAAGTGCCGCCAAGTGCCTAAATTACTTGGCCTCTTGTTGGCTGTAGTAAGCCCATAGTCAAAGGGTTGAGAAGGCCTTAGCCGCCAACCTTTAGGTTTTGCAGTTGAAAATAAACGCGCGCGCGCGTTTTTAGTCACAGTTTTGGCAATTCAATTGTATATGGGGTTTTTTATTTTCACTTCACTTTTTTTCTTCGTTCGAGGGGTTTTCTAAAAAAACGCGGCGTTTGCAAGTGGTAGCACACAAAAACGCACAACAAAGAACGTTGGACACACGGCGGCCTGTATTATTGGCAGGGCACAGCAAAAAAATTTTGTGCTGCCAACTCGAAAGAATTCCGTACGCGAATGCTGAGTCTGAAACGAAAAAACCTTCGAAATGCCTCTTCGACCATGGCTGACTGTGTGTGACGATGGGGCAACAACGATTGCTACCGACAACAACGTTGACAATAGACAGTAGTCGCAGTAGCAGTAGCAGCCAGAGCAGCAGCTCAAACGGCACACAGAGCTCCCCATTATTGCACACACACACACACACAACAATCACCACCATGGGTCTTTGCCTACTGTTGCTGCCCATAGTGGGGAGTTTTTGTGTGTTTGCTGTTTGTGGAGTATGGGCACACTCTCTCTCTCCGTGTGTGGATGGGGATGTGTATGTGTGTGCATGCATGGAGCATTATGAGCTCACATTAAATCTTAACTGCCATTGATTGCTCTTAGTTTGACTGTTTGTTGGTGCTATGCCGAATTGGTCCATGATTTTATGTGAGTGCTCAAATAACGAGGGGTGTTTGGATTTTGTGGTGAAATTACCTGCAAAGACAAAAAAACATAATAATATTGAACTTTAGTGACCATAAAATAGTAAAATTTAAATAGCTAAATAATAAAAGTAAGGAAAGGCAAAAGGTGCATAAGTATAAAGCAGGAGATACCTTATAAAATCTTTTAGAAGCATTAAGAAATAATGGAGAGTCTTCTTTTATTGATATCGATTGACGATATCGATTAATGCGTTCTTGAACAGAAATCTTAATCGGGTATCTCTGGCTCTGAAAAACAATTTACGAATTCTCCTTTATGAGCTCTATACTCTATATCGGGAGATCGGTCTATATGGCAGCTATATCCAAATATGGTCCGATCTGAACGATGTTCAGCAAAAAGCTTTAGAGGGGTACCAGAACCCCCTGTGCCAAATTTCATCGAAATAGGATGAAAAATGCTCCTTTTATAGGCTCATTACACTTTGTCGGGAGATCGGTCTATATGGCAGCTATACCCAAATATGCTCCGATCTGGACGATATTCAACAAAAAGGTTTAGAGGGGAACCAGAACCCCCTGCGCCAAATTTCATCGAAATAGGATGAAAAATGCTCCTTTTATAGGATCATTACACTATGTCGGGAGATCGATCTATATGGCAGCTATATCCAAATGTGGACCGATCCTGACCACATTTGAAAGAAATGGGTAGGGTAGTCTACTAGAACAACCTGTGCCAAATTTCATCGAATTCGGGAAATAAATGGATCTTTTATGGCCTCAATACCCTATATCGGGAGATCGGGCGGTGGGTCTATAGGGCAGCTATATTCAAATATAGTCCGATCTGAACCACACTTCACAGAAATGAGAAATGAGGGGTCTACCAGAACTCACTGTGCCAAATTTCATAGAAATCTGATGAAAAATTACCAATTTATTGCCTCAAGACCCTAAGTCTTGAGATCGGTCTATATAGCGGGTATATATAACTAAAACCGGATTTTATGAGAACAGAAGGTCAGGTTTATATGCAAAGAATACGAAACCATAAAAAAAATTTTGGGAAATTTTGTTATACCCAAGATTTAGCTCTACTCCTACCCCTACTCCTACTCCTACACCTACTCCTACTCCTACTCCTACTCCTACTCCTACTCCTACTCCTACTCCTACTCCTACTCCTACTCCTACTCCTACTCCTACTCCTACTCCTACTCCTACTCCTACTCCTACTCCTACTCCTACTCCTACTCCTACTCCTACTCCTACTCCTACTCCTACTCCTACTCCTACTCCTACTCCCACTCCTACTCCTATACCTATTCCTACTCCTACTCCTACTTCTACTTCTACTCCTACTCCTACTCCTACTCCTACTCCTACTCCTACTCCTACTCCTACTCCTACTCCTACTCCTACTCCTACTCCTACTCCTACTCCTACTCCTACTCCTACTCCCACTCCTACTCCTATACCTATTCCTACTCCTACTTCTACTTCTACTCCTACTTCTACTTCTAGTCCTACTTCTACTCCTACTCCTATTCCTACTTCTGCTTCTACTCTTACTTCTACTACTACTTCTACTACTACTTCTACTTCTACTCCCACCTCTATAGAGATCTCAGTGATGATTTCCACTCAGTAGATTCTTTATCTGATTCCACTACACGTCAGCTCCTACTTGTATCCATAAGAGCTCTCAAGGCTCTTATAACTGGACCCCAAACATCATCTCCAGGGAGCTAGATGCAGTAGTGCCCATACCATCACGTTCATTACATAAGGTACCCTTATTTCCCTTGACCAAATCCTTCATATACGACATTTGACCTCAGACGTGACGCCCGTACTACAAAATTGTTCGCACCTCCCCAAATAACACCCCATACCTTAGTTTGGTTCAAAGAGTGCACCTGTTATCTACAAAGAGATTTTGCTAATTCATTATTCAAGATGTTATTGAACTTATACTGGGTGATTTGGGTGATCCTGCTAAGAAAATCACCGTAGGACCGTAAAGATTAACATGTTGACTATGACTATGAAGGGCTGGATTCCAATGCTGACGCGTATTTTAAAAAATTTAGACATGGTCTTTAGCCGAATAAAAATGTTCTAAGAAAGCTTTCAGTATCCAAAACCAGGCGACATAATCAAGAGATCTATCCAGATGAATCACAACAACATGAAGTGAAGTACCGATCGATAATTCCTTTGAACATTCCTGCTGAAAAAAAGGCGTTTTCGGTTAGGTTTCTCCTTTCTATTTCCCAAAGCCCAGTTCTCACACCAAAGTCATCACAAAACAGCCATCAGGCAGTGTAACTTAGTGCTGAAGCAGCCAATGCCTATAAAAAGTGAAAACAGTTTATTCTGATATTCACCTCACTTATTACACCACCCTCGTGGCGGCTAATACCATAACAAACCATGCAAGAGATTCAAAAAACAAATCAAACACCATAGCCTCTTTGGCTTAGGTTTTTGGTTGCATTTTTCCAAAACTCAACTCTCTCTGCAACTACGACCCAAAACCAAAAACCCAGCCTAGCAGTTGCTGCGCTGCAGCAGCCGACAGTAGTTGCAAAAACAACGACGACATGGTGTTCGGTAGCTTTTTGCTACTGTTTCATGGAGCATGTTGTTGGTTTTTGTCCCTCTTTCACATGTTGTTTAACGAGTTCTTACTCGTGTTTTGTTTTGTTATTCGTTTTTTGCTTAAGTGTTGGCCGTGTGTTCAGTGCTCGGGTTAGCAAACACAGATATACGATGCTCCCATGCTATTCTTTTTTTGCAGTAGTTTTTGTTGTTGGCTGCCTTAGCAGCAAGACCATAGCCCCCATGGTGCCACAGCAAAGCCGCCTATGGGGCTTTTGTTGTTGTTGTTTTTCATTTTTTCTCGCTCTCTCTCTCTCACTCTCCCTCGTTTGTTTTGATTATTGTTTGATTTGATTTAACCAAACACCAGTAGCTTGCCAAAGTGCGCATGCTCAAATTTTCGCCTACTTGTTTAAGAGCAACAAAAAGAGCAGCAGCACCAAAAATATATTAAAAAAAAAAATATTGGGGGGTTTTTTACTTGCTTGTTGTAGCTGCAGAAAAAGGGGTATACCTAAGCCTGGGCAATAACTGAGGGTTTTGGGAGAGCTGTTAGCAGCACCTACAGACCAACCAACAAACATTGATGAGCATTTGAAACTCACATTTTTGTTGCTTGCTGGGGGGGGGGGGGGGGGGGGGCACTCCCTCTTTCACATTTGAGCAAGCAACAGTTTTCTGTTTAGTTTTTGAGTGTAATTTTTCTTTTGCATGATAAATCGACTCAGAGGTTTTGTTTCTTTAGATGACTCTCATAATTGGTAGGTTAGCTTTGATTGTTTTCAATTTTCACATTGGCTTTTTCAGTTTTTGGCGGGAATTTTTTGACATTAATTATTTCACCTCTAAATAAGGCCTTTTGAAGTTGGTCAGTATGCTTGTAACATATGTGGCTTTAACGAGGTCGTTATATGTTAAATTTGAGGAGATAATTGAATTTGTCTGGAAAGAATAAAATTTAATTTGAATTGATAGCTTCCTAGCTGCTCCAATGTATTTGTAAACTCAAGGAGTCATACGGAGCGAAAAATTTACATGGGGTCTACATCTACTTCTGGAAGTATTTAAGTGGTGTTAGGTGGGCGGGTGAGTCCGTTATGCTAGAAAAACCATAGAAGACATTGATTTGAGAAGTTAATAGAATTAGGACTGCAATAGTGAAGCCTTCCAAAAGTAGTTTCTCTCTACGAACTGTAGTGTGGAGTAAGCAGCTTTAGAAAAGATGTAGACTTTATAACAGGGTGTTTCGTAAGATGACATATCGTAGGGAAATACTGAAACTTAGTACCTGAGGTTGATCTAAGATACCGTTTAAGTCGCTAGGATCTGATGGAGGGCACCGTAGCGAAGATGTTAGCATGTCCGCCTATGATGCAGATTTGAATCCTGGCGAAAACATCAGAGACAATTTTTCAGCGGAGGTTATTCCCTCCTAATGCTGGCGACATTTGTGAGATACTGTACCATTTTAAAATGGCAGCCATGCAAAAACTTCTCAGCAAAGAGGTGTCGCTCCTTAACATTGAGCTTAAACTTGAATCGGACAGCAGGGGGAGAGGTTTATACTCACACATAGCAAGACAAGTTGTGCCCGGCTAAAGGTCCACAGATTTCTAAGCCTTACTTACATCCCTTTTACAAAAGAGTATGGGACGTATGGCGGGAATCATGGCATAGAATCATGGCCATGCAAAAACTTCTCAGCAAATAGGTGTCGCTCCTTAACATTGAGCTTAAACTTGAATCGGACAGCAGGGGTAGAGGTTTATACTCACACATAGCAAGACAAGTTGTGCCCGGCTAAAGGTCCACAGACTTCTAATCATGGCATAGAATAGGTCATTAGATGAATTTTTCATAAAGAAACAGCATGCGGACCAATGGAATCTTCCCTTCACTTTAGACAGGAGAATCTCTAAACGCCATGATATACACTTAGTGGTTCAGTTTTTAGCATAAGGTTGTCAAAATCGTAATCTACGATAAATCTTTCTCGCTCTACATCATGTTGATTCACCTAAAGGCTTCTGGGAGTTGGATGCCCATCCATAGAATGATGATTTTAATGGTACTTGCTATCCAGCCCAGAAGGTTTTACTTACACAGCATGTCTTCGCTCGAACGAGACCACAGTACTATTGGGTTGCCCAAAAAGTAATTGCGGATTTTTCATATAGTCGGCGTTGACAAATTTTTTCACAGCTTGAGAGCCTGTAATTGCATTCTTTCTTCTGTCAGCTGTTACTCTTAGCTTGCTTTAGAAAAAAAGTGTAAAAAAAGTATATTTGATTAAAGTTCATTCTAAGTTTTATTAAAAATGCATTTACTTTCTTTTAAAAAATCCGCAATTACTTTTTGGGCAACCCAATACTAAATTTCCCTAGAACATTTCATTAAGCAACAGAGTTTACTTCTTTCATATCAATGAGTGCAGTCCGATTAATATTCAAGCTCAATGATAAGGGGCTTCCTTATTATTGCCGGGTCCGAACGGAGTGCCACATAGCGACACCATTTGGTAGAGATGCTTTAACATGGAAAGATACCTCACAAATGTGGTCAGCATTAGTAAGGGGAAAACTACAGATGAAAATGTTTTGCCATGATCGTACAATCGTCTGCATGTGATACAATTTCTATGCCGTGTGGAGGGGGTAGAATAGAGAAAGGGTAGAGGTTAAACAGTGCTGAAGATATCACTCAGCCTTGGAGAACTCCCTGTTTCACTCTATGTGGTTTCGCCTTCTTTTTCTAAGTTCCAGAAACGACTGGCTACCACACAGATAAATCGTGAGCCAGCAATATATGCGTGGCTGGAGCGACGTAGTTGCAATGTCCTCAAATAGTTTGGCCATGGTCAGCCATCCATGTCTAATGCTTTTGATAAGTCCAGCGCAACGAGGACCGCGCTATAAATTGAGCATGAGTCGATGAGCGGACAGAATAGTATAACCTGTGGCATAGTCCGCAATCAGAAAGCCTCCAAGCCCTAAGGATTGCATCATCAACTAAAGCGATCCATACGCATCCTTTCGAGATTCATCTGCATTGAACGATGACTTGTTTGCATTTTATGGCAGATTCGTTCGCATCCTAACGCGACTCGTCAGTATCCAAACGTTAACTTGTGCGCATCCTAACACGACTACTGCGCATGCTCTCATCGTAATGCGATTCGTTGGAACCACATAAGTCGTTGGGCGGACAGAGTGTTATAACGTGTTGCATAGTCCGCAGTCAGAAAGCCTCGAAGCCCTAAGTATTTCATAACCAACTTACGCGGTCCATACGCATCCTAACGCGACTCGTCTGCATTCTAACGATGACTTGTGTGCATCCATCTTAAAGCAGATTTGTTAGAACTCTAATGCGACTAACGCATGGCGTGGACTGTTTGAAGCCACGGAAAATATGTTCGCCTATGGCATGCAAAGCTGTTGTTGTGCTATGCAGTCTTCAAAATCCATGTTAATGCTCGGCTAATGGATATTCTCAAAACGGGCCTGGGGAGATTCGTTCATACCCTAACGCGACTCGTCCTTGTCGCCGACTTGTGCGCATCCTAACACGACTCGTTTGCAGCCTAGTGCAGACTTTCTCACATCCTAATGCGATCCGTTTGGACCAAATGAGTCGTTGAGCGGACAGAATTGTATAACGTGTGGTATAGTTCGCAGTCAGAAAGCCTCGAAGCCCTAAGGTTTCATCACCAACTAACGCTATCCATACTCGTCCTAACGCAACGCTTCTGCATTCAACGTGGGCTTGTTTGCATCTAAAAGCAGATTCGTTCGCACCCTAACGCGACTCGTCAGTATCCAAAAGCTGACTTGTACGCATCTTAACACGACTCATCTGCATCCTAATGCAGACTTGCTCACATCCTAATGCGATCCATTGGAACCACATGAGTCATTGAGCGAACATAATAGTATAACGTGTTGCATAGTCCGCAGTCAGAAAGCCTCGAAGCCCTAAGGGTTTCATCACCAACTAACGCGATCCATACGCATCCTAACGCGACTCGTCTGCATCCGGGCGAAGACTTGTTCGCAACTTCAAGCAAATTTTCTTCGCACCTAATCGTCACTCGTCCGTATCCAAACACTGACTTGTGCACATCGTAACAGGACTCGTCGGGATCCTAATGCAGACTTGCTCACATCCTAATGCGATGTGAGAGCTTCGAAGCTCAAAGGGTTTCATCACCAACTAACGCGATCCAAACGCGACTCCTCTGTATCCTAGCGATGATTTGTTGGCATCATCCATCTGTATCCAAACGCTGACTAGTGCGCATCTTAACCTAATGGAAGTTCTCAAACGAGGAATATGGAGGAATAAACCTTCCAGCGTCTGGGCTACTGGTGAGAGAAGGGAGATCGGTCTGTATGGCTCCCCCTTGCTCGGATTCTCTCCGGGCTTCAGTAGCGGGATCATTCGGCCCATTTTCGAGACATCGGGTACTATAAGAGTGTTCGAAGACAGGTTGAGGACTGTTGTAAGGACTCGACTCCAGGTAAATCTAGATTCTTAAGCATCAGTGTGGAGATTCCTTCGGAGCCCAGCGCCTTGGATGACTTGGCGCCATCTATGCATTCGTAACTCCGTGCACAGTGAATAGTGAAGGCTGTCCATCACCACGGAGACCATAGATACAACGGATGACTCTTCTCCTAGCTGTGTTATTCTCGCATCTGTCATACGGATCGTCGCTATGGTCAAGCACAACGGAGTGGAAGACCAACGTAAGAAAACTACAACAAGTTTAATGGTCTTAGCATAAGTTTGCACTATAAGATCTTTGTAGGCTTGGTGAATGGTCCAGTGCCTTATTGGGCTTGGTTCTCATCGCCCCGCCTAAGCCAAGACAAACTTTTCTCTGAACCCGTTGTACTATCTTCATGTTGAACTTTGTCTCCATCGCAGTCCGATAAACTACTAGGGTATTGTATTGGTCTAATCACGCTGCTGTGAGCCAGTGGACTCTCCTCGGATTCAGGCCCCATTTCAAGTCTACGGCACCGTCTACATATTGTCCAAAGGTCGTGGCACGGAAAAGCTGTGAGCGCCACACAGGCTGTAACTTTGAGGTCCGATCTGTGTGGTGTTCATTGCCATCACAATAAGCTTAGCTGGGAGCTGCCAGGCCCGTACGCAGGTTGGGGAAATTGCAATGCTACATACGACAGTAAGGTTTGAACAGGAATTAGTTTGCTTACATACAGGCGAGCTTGTTGCAGCCACATGCAAATGTCGCTACAAAAACACCAACAACTCTTCAGTGGTCAAAGGAGGCGAAATTATCTCCTTTCCCATTCGACAATGTCCTCGAAAATAAAATCAGGAGAAACGCAACTGAAAGGCTCTTTGCATCTTCTACACCTAAAGGAAGAGTTTCGATTGGAAATAGAGAACTAGCCCGAGAACGATTTACTGGATTTGCAAGCCCAATTTTGAGACCAGTGCTGACATATGGGTCACAGATAGGGTGGAAGGCCACCACAACTTCTTCAAACAACTCTTCAGTGGTCAAAGGAGGCGAAATATCCTACTTCTCCATTCGACAATGTCCTCGAAAAGAGATCAGGAGAAACGCAACTGAAAGGCTCTTTGCATCTTCCACACCTAAAGGAAGATTTTCGATTGGAAATAGAGAACTAGCCCGATAACGATTAACTGGATTTTCTAGCCCAATTTTAACCCCAGTGCTGACATATAGGACACAGTTACGGTGAAAGGCCACAACGTTTCTTCATTAAAATAAAACTTAGGCGTGATCCTGGACATGTCACAAACAGGAGCGTACCGAGAAGACTTACAGATGTTGGACACTATGTAGACGGGCCTTAGGCTTGAAATGGGGCCCATAGACATATAGATTAAGTGTGGGCCAGCCACTGCGGCTATGGGACTTAAGGTGATGAGAGAATGGATAGATAATAGGAGCGAAATAAAAGAGGCGACGATCGATAGCAAACCTGGAAGAAATGGAAGAGGTTTCCGATCGAATACTTGAGACGACACTTGAGGTCGAATGCGAAGCACCACTGCCCACGATACAGTCTTGAATTGACGGAACTCGGTATTGCCACCTTGGAGATCATACAACAGAGATGGAGCAAAGCTAGAAGACAGAGTGAACATGGCGGTCTACATTGATCTGTTTCCGACTGCCTGACCATAATACGGTCAGGCAAGTGCAAATCCAGGCGATCACGGAATGCGTGAGGTGGTATGGTGTTAATGATTTGGTGGACATCGAGAGTGAACATCTTTAAGGACAGTAAAATGATGGCCATCAGGGCACTAACAACCAGAGCGCCAAGGTCACAAAGAATCTCGGAGGGTAAGAAGGAATTCAAAGTCTTCTTTGAAGGTGATGCGTTCCGCATTGTTTGCGTGCCGGGCCAAAGCGAAGAAAGGGGGAATAAAAGAGCAGACGATTTGGCAGTGAAGGCCAGAGAACTGCCGTCAATAATCCTGGTTAATCCGAAGCCTTTAGGATCGGCGCAGTCCGAGTTAAGGATGTGGGCGACGAAAGCGCATATCGTTGGAGTATTTCCTATGTCATTTCCCGGCTTTCGTGACTAAAAAATACCGGCACTTAGGTTGCGACACAATACCAGACATGAACCGACTTAGGGTCGTGAAATGGAGAACTATTGGATATAAATTTTTGCTAGCACAGAATTGCGGAATTCGATTTTCTTTTCCGAGGTTACTTTTAGTACTTAAAGCGCACAAACAGCCGGTTACTGGTTTAGGTTATGTCCACAGTGGGATCGGACCCCCGCCAGTTGGGGAAGGGATATACTAATCTAGTCATTCCGTTTTTAACACCTCGAAATATACGTCTAAGACCCCATAGAGTATATATATTCTTGATCGTCTTGACGTTCCGAGTCGATCTAGCCATGTCCGTCCGTCTGTCGAAATCACGATAGAGGTCGAACGCGTTAAGATTACCGCTTGAATTTTTGCACAGATACTTAATATTGATATAGGTCATTGGGGATTGCAAATGGATCATATCGGCTCAAATTTAGATATGGCTCCCATATAAACCGATTACCCGATTTTACTTCTTGAGCCCCTGGAAGCCAAAATTTTTGTCCGATTAGCCTGAAATTTAGCATGTAGTGTTCTGTTATGACTTCCAACAGCTGTGATGAGTATGGTCCAAATCGGTCAAGAACCTGATATAGCTCCCATATAAACCGATCACCCGATTTGACTTCTTGAACCCTTACAAGACTCATTTTTTGTCCAATTTGGCTGAAATTCTTCACGTAGTGTTCCGATATGACTTTCAACAACTGTGTTGAGTACTGTCCAAATCGGTCTATAACCTGATATAGCTGCCATATAAACCGGTCTCCCGATTTTACTTCTTGAACCCTTACAAGCCTCAATTTTTGTCCGATTTGGCTGAAATTCTCCATGTAGTGTTCCCTTATGACTTTCAACAAATGTGTTGAGTACCGTCCAAATCGGTCTATAACCTGATATAGCTCCCATATAAACCGATATCCAGATTTGACTTTTTGAGTCCTTACAAGCCGCAATTTGTGTCTGATTTGGCTAAAATTTGGCACGTAGTGTTCTGTTACAACTTCCAAAAACTGTGCCTAGTACTGTCCAAATCGGTCTATAACCTGATATAGCTGCCATATAAACCGATCACTCGATTTGACTTCTTGAACCCTTACAAGCCTCAATTTTTGCCCGATTTGGCTGAAATTTTTCACGTAGTGTTCCGTTATGACTTCCAACAAATGTGTTGAGTTTCGTCCAAATCGGTCTATGACCTGATATAGCTGCCATATAAACCGATCACCCGATTTGACTTCTTGAACCCTTACAAGCCTCAATTTTTGCCCGATTTGGCTGAAATTTTCACGTAGTGTTCCGTTATGACTTCCAACAAATGTGTTGAGTTTCGTCCAAATCGGTCTATAATCTGATATAGCTGCCATATAAACCGATCCCCCGATTTGACTTCTTGAACCCTTGCAAGCCTCAATTTTTGTCCGATTTGGCTGAAACTTTGCCTGCGATGTTCTGTTAAGACTTCCAACAACTGTGATGAGTACGGTTCAAATCGGTCTATAACCTGATATAGCTCCCATATAAACCGATCACCTGATTTGACTTCTTGAGCCCTTACAAGACGCAAATTTGGTCCGATCTGGCTAAAATTTGGCACGTAGTGTTCTGTTTTGAATTTGAACTACCGTGCCAAGTATGGTCCGAATCGGTCTATAACGTGATATAGCTGCCATATAAACCGATCCTCCGATTTGACTTCTTGAACCCTTGCAAGCCTCAATTTTTGTCCGATTTGGCTGAAACTTTGCATGCGATGTTCTGTTATGACTTCCAACAACTGTGATGAGTACGGTTCAAATCGGTCTATAACCTGATATAGCTGCCATATAAACCGGTCTCCCGATTTGCCTTCTTGAGCCCTTACAAGACACAATTTTTGGCCGATTTGGCTGAAATTTTGAACGTGGTGTTCTGTTATGACTTTCAACAGGTGTGTCAAATACAGTCCAAATCGGTCTATAACCTGATATAGCTCCCATATAAGCCGATCTCCCGATTTGACTTCTTGAACCCCTACAAGCCTCAATTTTTCTCCGATTTGGTGGTGGTGGGTTCTCAAGATTTGGCCCGCCCGAACTTGGCACGCTTTTACTTGTTCAACCTAACCTATGGTGGGAAGTTGAGGAAATGGCTGAAGTGGATAATGGCTATGCCTCCTATTGAGGTCTATATTCGAAAATATGCTGTCGAGGATCGTAGAGGTCATCGGCCCTCAGAGGTTAGCAAGTCAACCTGGGTTCAAATCGTGTTGAGAACATTTTTTAGCTTCCCTGGTGAGAACAATTTTCCCCTCCTGGTCCCATTTACCAGTGATAACCAGCAGTGTAAACTTCTCTACTAAGTGTTGTCGCTCTGCGGGAAGCCATTTGGAATCGGCAATAAAAAGAAGATCCCTTATCATTGAGACAAACCTTGTATCGGGTAGCACTCATTGATATGAGAAAAGTATCCCCGCTGTTGCTTAATGGAATGTTCATGGGAAATTTTGAAAGTGGTTTGACAGCTGGAAAGATATGGGCGGAGTACTATATCTGAGTATAATGATAGGGAGGGTTAGGTTAAAAAGAGGGTGCAGATATTAATCCGTCCGTAAAGCCATCAGGGAAGGCTGAGTTATAATTATAAGTTAGGTTAGGTTAGGTTAAAAAGAGGGTGCAGATATTAATCCGCCCCATGCCACTATGGGCATACATCTAAGCCAGTAATCGGCTTGTTGTGCGCTCTAAAACAAGCCGCTTACTGGCTTAGGTGTATGTCCATAGTGGCGTGGGGCGGATTAGAATCTGCACCCTCTTTTCCACCTAACCTTACCTAACCTAACCTATAATGATAACTCAATCTTCCCTGATGGCTTTAAGCTGAAGTCTAGTACTGTATTGGAGGTCGAATCCGTAGCACTTGATATCGGTATGTTGCTGGGACTTCCAAGCAAGTTTAGAGTAAGTGTTATTGGGATATGAGCAATTAAAATCCTGGGAAAGGATCTGTCACCTTTGAACCTCAGGGCGGTGTGAAAGCTTTTACGGCCAATGAGATCAAAGTAAGGGGGTAGAATGTTTGGAGTTCCTCAATATAATCCAGGCTTATGGCCTTGGGCTGACTTGAGTTCCTATGGGCAATGATATTTCGGAAAATCATAAGGCGGAAGAGTGCGCTAAGAAGGGATAGGTGGGCTACCCAAATTTGCCAATGTATATTCCATTAAGGAACAGGGGCGGGCAAACATCTCACATATCAATGAGTGAAAGCTGATTCAAGTTTAAGTTCAATGATAAGGAGCCTCCTTTTTACAGTGTTGAAGGTACTGTATTGGAGGTCGACTCCGTAGCACTTGATATCGGTATGTTGCTGAGACTTCCGATCAAGTTTAGAGTATGTGTTATTGGGATATAAGCAATTCAAATCCTGGGAAAGGATCTGTCACCTTTGAACCTCAGGGCGGTGTGAACGCTTTTACGGCCAATGAGATCAAAGTAAGGGGGTAGAATGTTTGGAGTTCCTCAATATAATCCAGGCTTATGACATTGGGCTGACCTCGTTTTACATTTTTCCACTCAACATTGTCTACAATAAATGATGGAATATTTTATTTTTGGTTACATTTCCTACTCTCATTGCATTCATGAATATCCTTAGGTCACATGGCCAAAGAAACAAAAAACAAAAAAAAAAAAAAACTCCAAGAATTTTCTTCACTCTCAAGGAGTGAAATAAATGCAATTTTATTGCACACTTTTTTTTTCTTAAAGGGGTTGACAACTTTACTCAACTCACATAAAATTTCATTTGATGTTATGGTTTTTTTTTTCGTTGCCTTTTGCAGCCATCTTTAATGCTGCTTGGCTGCACTTTCCTCCCTATTTGCAAAATAAAACTGAGAAAAAGGGAAAGAAAAAAATACATGCGCATCCTCAATGCCATTGCAACCATTGCCATGGCATGCCTCGCCTTGTTTTTCGATGGCTCCCTACTATTGTAGCGGAAGGCAGGGTTATGGTGTCTGGGTCTTTGAAACTTTTGTTTGGTTTTGTGACTCTTCCAAGTGGCCAGGGTTGGGGGTGCTTTTGCTGCCCATACCAAAGTTCTGTAACTCCTTTGAGACCTTTTGTAGCGACACACTGCTGGATGCACATACATGGGGGACATTGTAAAATGTCTCGAATTTTGCTGCTAACTTTGTCCGGGGATTGGATAGAACGCATAAAATTAAGTATTATTGGAAATTGTGGTTACACGTAGACTTGGTGGAATCGAAATGAGAGAAGTTGAGATGTAAGCGAAGAATTTAAAGGACTACCACTTATAACACCAAAAACAATATTCAAGGGAAAAACCAGTAAGGAAGGGCAAAAGTCGGGCGGTGTCGACTATATAATACCCTACACCTACCCTATAAGTACAATGTGGGACCTATATTCAATTCTGAACCAATTTTGATGGACCTCGGCGAGCAAATATGTTCCAACTCTACAAACTACGGTTGACAAATGACAACATTATGGCAAATTACCCAAAATCTGACTAACATATATATGGGAGCTATATCTACTTCTGAACCGATTTCGAGCAAACTTCTCAGATACTGTCAAAGTCGTCGAAGAAAGTGTTGTACAAAATTTTGCCAAGATTGTTCGATAAATGTGCTTGCAGAGGCTCTAGGAGTGAAAATCGGGCGATACATATATATATGGCAGCTAAATCTAAATCTGGGCCGATTTCTATGAAATTCACCACTTATATAGAGAGTTATAAGAAAATCCTTCCTGCAAAATTTCGACAGAATCGGTTAACAAATGAGCACTTTTTTTGCAATATTTCTCAAAATCGGACGAACATATATATGGGAGCTATATCCAAATCTAAACCGATTTCCATGAATTTCACTAGTAATGGCGAGAGTTATAGGAGAATCCCTCCTGCCAAATTTCGAGAATTCCCTATCATTAGGGAAATCGTACGGAAACTACCCTCTCCTTAAGGAGGGGGTACTCAAATAACTATTTTCTTAAGGAAATATACTAAAATTACCTTCTCCTTAGGGAACGGGTACAACAATTACCTTTTCCCCCAGAAACGGGTACTAAACTACCCTTCCCTTCGCAAAAGAGTACTAAAACCACCCTTTCCTTCAGAAAAGGGTACTAAAACAACCCTTTACTTCAGAAAAGGGTACTTAAATTACCTTTTCCACATGAAACGGGTACTAAAACTACCCTCTCATTGGGAAAAGGGTTTAATTCCCCTTTCTTTAGGGGAAATAAACTACCCTTTCCTTTCCTTTGGAAAAGGGTATTAAAACTATCATTTCCTTTGGAAAAGGGTATTAAAACTACACTTTCCTTTGGAAAAGGGTATAAAAACTAACATTTCCTTTGGAAAAAGGGTATTAAAACTACCCTCTCCTTTGAAAAAGGGTATTAAAACTACACTATCCTTTGGACAAGGGTATTAAAACTACCCTCTCCTTTGGAAAAGGGTATTAAAACTACCCTTTCCTTTGGGAAAGAGTATTAAAACTGCACTATCCTTTGGAAAAGGGTATTAAAACTACCCTTTCCTTTGGAAAAGGGTATTAAAACTACCCTTTCCTTTGGAAAAGGGTATTAAAACTACACTATCCTTTGGAAAGGGGTATTAAAGCTACCCTTTCTTTTGGAAAAGGGTATTAAAACTACCCTTTCCTTTGGAAAAGGGTATTCAAACTATCCTTTCCTTTGGAAAAGGGTATTAAAACTACCCTTTCCTTTGGAAAACGGTATTAAAACTACACTATCCTTTGGAAAGGGGTATTAAAGCTACCCTTTCTTTTGGAAAAGTGTATTAAAACTACCCTCTCCTTTGGAAAAGGGTATTAAAACTACCCTTTCCTTTGGAAAGGGTATTAAAACTACCCTTTCGTTTGGAAAGGGGTATTAAAACTACCCTTTCCTTTGGAAAAGGCTATTAAAACTACCCTTTCCTTTGGAAAAGGCTATTCAAACTACCCTTTCCTTTGGAAAAGGGTATTAATACTACCCTTTCCTTTGAAAAAGGGTATTCAAACTACCCTTTCCTTTAGAAAAGGGTATTAAAACTACCCTTTCCTTTGGAAAAGAGTATTCAAACTACCCTTTCCTTTGGAAAAGGGTATTAAAACTACCCTTTCCTTTGGGAAAGGGTATTAAAACTACCCTTGCCTTTGGAAAAAGGTATTAAAACTACCTTCTCCTTTGGAAAATGGTATTAAAACTACCCTCTCCTTAGGAAAAGGGTATTAAAACTATCCTTTCCTTTGGAAAGGGTATTAAAACTACCCTTTCCTTTGGAAAGGGTATTAAAACTACCCTTTTCTTTGGAAAAGGGTATTAAAACTACCCTTTTCTTTGGAAAAGGGTATTAAAACTACCCTTTCCTTTGGAAAAGGGTATTAAAAGTACCCTTTCCTTTGGAAAAGGGTATCAAAACTACTCTTTTCTTTGGAAAAGGGTATTAAAACTACCCTTTCCTTTGGAAAAGGGTATTAAAACTACCCTTTCCTTTGGAAAAGGGTATTAAAACTACCCTTTCCTTTGGAAAAGGGTATTAAAACTACCCTTTCCTTTGGAAAAGGGTATTAAAAATGGGTTTTGCAAATTTTTTTGAACATTCCACTAAAGAACAGTGGCAAACTTCTCACATATCATTGAGTACAGTCCGATTCATGTTTAAACTCATGTTTTTATAGCCAAGTCCGAACGGTGTGCCGCAGTTGCGACACCTCTTTGGAGAGAAGTTTTACATGGCATAGTACCTCACAAATGTTGCCAGCATTAGGAGGGGAAAACCACCGCCGAAAATTATTTCTGATGGTCTCACCAGTATTCGAAGCCAGGCGTTCAGCGTCATAGGCGGACATGCTAACCTCTGCGCTACGGTGACCTCCGCCACCTGTTAGCTATTGAAAACTATGAAGTTTCCGAAACAAAAGGATCTGAATATGCACCCCAAGAAAAAATCAAGCACGGTGTTGTCAAGTTGACACCATTGGTTGCAGTGTTCATAAATCAACAAAAGTTTTTTGAAACAAAACTTCCGCAACAGTCCACAGCCGGAGGCGGACCCTCCGTCCCACTTAAAACCAAAACTACACTCAAAATCAAAAGTGGACCGTTTGCAACAAAATGGTACTCATTTCGGCTGGGAAGGGAAAAATTTGAAATTTTGATAACCTTTTTAGTAATTTGCGAAAATTTGCTCGATTTTCGATTTCTGGCCGGGGAGACCAAATTATTTTCGATTAAGAATGCATAACGAATGCATAAAAATCCATTTCAGGTTGAAATTCGACAAATAATCTCGATGTAAAAATTTTGAAAATTTCATAAGGGGGTACCCTATGAAAAAAGTTGAAAATCATCGACTTGCCACTTATTGCCGTAAAAAGGCAACAATATGTTTGAGTATCAAAACGAGTGACACCAATATGAAAAGCGATTTCCTTCACAAATCCATTGATGGAATTCATTTTGAGAAATTTAAAAAAACTTAGGAAGTTACAGCAATTTGAATTACATTTGGGTTAGGAAGGGAAAAGTTTGAAATGTTGATACCCTTTTTAGTAATTTGTAAAAATTTGCTCGATTTCCGATTTCTGGCCGGGGAGACCAAATTATTTTCGATTAAGAACGCATAACGAATGCATAAGAATCCATTTCAGGTTGAAATTCGACAAAAAAATTTCGATGTAAAAATTTTGAAAATTTCATAAGGGGGTACCCCATGAAAAAAGTCCCACTTACACTAACAACCAAAACGACACTCAAAATCAAAAGTGGACCGATCGGGACAATATGGGACTCAAATGAAAGGTATTTGAGAGTAGAGTACGAATCTGGTATTAAAATTTGGGTTCAAGTCCTTAGGGGGCCTCCCCTATGCCAAAACTCCCCAAACAATCCAATGGTTGTTTTAAGAATTTTGGGTTGGGGGCGGCCCCCTAAGGATTTGGACTCAAATTTTTGATACCGTATTCGTACTCCACTCTCAAATACCTTTCATTTGAGTCCCATATTGTCCCGATCGGTTCACTTTTGATTTTGAGTGTCGTTTTGGTTGTAAGTGTAAGTGGGACTTTTTTCATAGGGTACCCCCCTATGAAATTTTCAAAATTTTTACATCGAAATTTTTTTGTCGAATTTCAACCTGAAATGTATTTTTATGCTTTCGTTATGCGTTCTTTATCGAAAATAATTTGGTCTCCCCGGCCAGAAATCGGAAATCGAGCAAATTTTCACAAATTACTAAAATAAGGTCTAAATAATGGGGACCGTCCCACCCTAGGGACGGTCCCCCTAGGTACTCGTGTTTTACATAAATTTTGTCAGTAAAATTAGAATGCTGCCGAGAACATCAGAAAACAATTTGCAGCGGTGGTTATTCTCTCCTAATGCTGGCGACATTTGTGAGGTACTGTGCCATGTAAAAACTTCGGACAGCATTCATTGACATGAGAGAAATTTTCCCCTGTTCCTCAATGGCCAAATGTTCATGGCCAAATTTGCATTTGCATGAGCAATATGCCTACTTTTACATGCAAAGTGACGCATAGGTGGCATATCCGCCTATGGCTGCTAAAAGGCTATGTTCGAACTCAGGCGCCCAATAAAAACGAAAATTTTCCCCAAATTCTTCCTCACCCAATGAGACCTATCTGTGGCAAATTTTCGCTAGCAAGTCATAATGAAATTGTTGTTGCAACCATGGTACATCATTTTTATTTGACAACAACATGTTTTTGGTGTCCATGTCATGCATGTACACTGCTGTTCCTTTCTTCTCTTCCTTTCAGTACTTCTCCCCAATTCTGTGGGCATCAGAACTCTGTTCCACCACAAGTTGGTCCTCCATGCCTTTTGGAGATATGAGAGTATGTGTGCTTTGTCATTCGACATGTTGTTATTGTTGGTTGTTGGTTGCTCTGCCTCTGTACGCTGTTGTCAGCCTTTTGGGCAACAATTTCCAAATGTCGAAATTGTCTGTGGAGAATTGACATACATTTCGATTGTAAATCATCTTTTATGTACATTTTGACCAAATTTATCTGTTCATCGTTTCCATGTGTCTTGTATGTTGCCTCTTTGGGGTTTTCCTTTTTTTTGTTATTTTTTCCCTTCCTTATGAAGGATACTAAAAATGGCTACTATGGTTGATTGAAAAACAACAACAAAAAGGGCTAAGCGAAAAAAAAATAAGAACAAAAATATGTTAATTTATGGCTTGCGTTTTGATGTGAGCCATGTTTTCTACCATTCGTTGTGTTTTTGCCAAGATTGGCGATCTGGGCAAAATCAATAAAAGGACATTTCGAGTGAGTTGGCTTGCTTTTTTTTTATTTTTCTTTATTACGTGGAGTTTATTTCGTTGTTAGTCGAGGAGTTGTAAATCAAATGCGATTGCAATCGATTTAATTATGATGCCTTTGAGGAATTTCGTTTTTAATTTGAAAATTTATGAATTTGTCAGTGGAAGCTGTCTTGAGGCAGTCGGAAAATGGGACTACATATCGAAGGAAAGAGAGAATGGTGAGAATCGTATTCACAATACTGGGGGTTGTCATCGTTTTTTTCTAAACTCTGGAAAGAGTGAACTACCTAAGCGTGAAAGAAAACCTGATACCGGATTGGGATACTAGCTGAACCGGTCCCGCTCAGCTGCGCCTTTTTTACCCTCCACCATAGAATGGGGGTATACTAATTTCGTCATTATGTTTGTAACAACTCGAAATATGCGTCAAAGACCCCATAAAGTATACATATTCTTGATCCACATGTCATTTTAAGTCGATCAAGTCATTTCCTCCGTCTGTCCGTCCGTCCGTCTGCCCGTCCGTCTGCCCGTCCGTCTGTCCGTCCGTCTGTCCGTCCGTCTGTCTGTCCGTCCGTTTGTCTGTCCGTCCGTCTGTCTGTCAAAAGCATGATAATTTTCGAAGGAGCAAAGCCAGCCGCTTGAAATTTTGCACAAATACTTTTTAATTAGTGTAGGTCGGTTGGGATTGTAAATGGGCCAAATAGGTCCATGTTTTGATATAGCTGCCATATAAACCGATCTTGGGTCTTGACTTCCTGAGCCTCTAGAGGGCGCAATTCTTATACTAATGAAATGAAATTTTGCGCGACGAGTTTTGTTATGATATCCCACAACTGTGCCAAGTATGGTTCAAATCGGTAAATGACCTGATATAGCTGCCATATAAACCGATCTGGGGTCTTGACTTCTTGAGCCTCTAGAGGGCGCAATTCTCATCCGATTTGGCTGAAATTTTGCATGAGGAGTTTTGTTATGAAATCCAACAACTGTGCCAAGTATGGTTCAAATCGGTAAATGACCTGATATAGCTGCCATATAAACCAATCTTGGGTCTTGACTTCTTGAGCCTCTAGAGGGCGCAATTCTTATCCGATGGGAATGAAATTTGGCACGACATGTTTTGTTATGATATCCAACAACTGTGTCAAGTATGATTCAAATCGGTTCATAACCGGATACAGCTGCCATATAAACCGATTTTGGGTCTTGACTTCTTGAGCCTCTAGAGGGCGCAATTATTGTCCGATTTGACTGAAATTTTGTACGACGTATTTTGTTATGATATCCAAAAGCTGTGCGAACTATGTTTCAAATCGGTCCATGACCTGATATAGCTGCCATATAAAACGATTTTGGGTCTTGACTTCTTGAGCCTCTAGAGGGCGCAATTCTTAACCAATTAGAATGGAATTTTGTACGAAGTGTTTTGATATGATATCCAACAACTGTGGCAAATATGGTTCAAATCGGTAAATGTCCTGATATAGCTGCCATATAAACCGATCTTGGGTTTTGACTTCTTGAGCCTCTAGAGGGCGCTTTTCTCGTCCGATTGGACTGAAATTTTGCACGTAGTGTTTTGGTATCACTTCCAACATCTGCGCTAAGTATTGTTCAAATCGGTGTATGTTTTGATATAGCTGCCATATAAACCGATCTTGGGTCAGGACTTCTTTAGCCTCTAGAGGGCGCAATTCTTAACCGTTTGGAATGAAATTTGGCACGACGAGTTTTGTTATGATATCCAATAACTGTGCCAAGTATGGTTTAAATCGGTAAATAACCTGATATAGCTGCCATATAAACCGATCTTGGGTCTTGCCTTCTTGAGCCTCTCGAGGGCGCAATTCTTATCCGATTGGAATGAAATTTTGCACGACGTGTTTCGATATGATATTCAACAACTGTGCCAAGTATGGTTTTAATCGGCTCATAACCTGATATAGCTGCCATATAAACTGATTTTGGGTCTTGACTTCTTGAGCGTCTAGAGGGCGCAATTCTTATCCGATTGGAATGAAATTTTTAGTATGGTTTTAATCGGTTCATAACCTGATATAGCTGCCACATAAACCGATCTTGGGTCTTGACTTCTTGAGCCTCTAGAGGGCGCAATTCGTATCCTATTGGAATGAAATTTTGCATGAGGTGTTTTGTTATGACTTCCAATAACTGTGCTACATAACCTGATATAGCTGCCAAATAAACCGATCTTGGGTCTTGATTTCTTGAGCCAATAGAGCGTTCAATTCTCATCCGATTTGGCTGAAATTTTGCACGTAGTGTTTTGTTATGACTTCCAATAACTGTGCTAAGTATGACGCAAATCGGTACATAACCTGATATAGCTGCCATATAAACCGATCTTGGGTCTTGACTTCTTGAGCCTCTAGAGGGCGCAATTCTTAACAGATTGGAATGAAATTTTGCACGACGTGTTTTGTTACGATATCCAACAACTGTGCCAAGTATGGTTTCAATCGGAAAATAACCTGATATAGCTGCCATATAAACCGATCTTGGGTCTTGACTTCTTCAGCCTCTTGAGGGCGCAATTCTAGTCCGATTTGACTGAAATTTTGCACGTGGTGTTTTGGTGTCACTTTCAACAACTGCGCTATGTATGGTTCAAATCGGTCTATGTTTTGATGTAGCTGCCATATAAACCGATCTTGGGTCTTGACTTCTTGAGCCGCTAGAGAGCGCAATTCTCATCCGGCTTGGCTGAAATTTTGCATGAGGAGAAATTTTGTACAACAGCTTCTCTCATGACCTTCAACATACGTGTCTAATATGGTCTTAAACGATCAATAGCTTGATACAGCTCCCATATAAAGCGATTTGCCGATTTTGCTTTCTGAACCCCAACAAGGCGCAATTCTTATTCAATATTCTTTATTTGCCTAAAAAAAGATACCGCGCATAGTCGATAAATGCGATCCATGGTGGATCGCATTTATCGACTTTTACTTTTTTTTTACTTTATATGGAACAAAAATTATCCATTAAATATTTATTTTCGATTATTAAAGAGCTGTACGTATATCGCTTGGCTAACAGTCGAACAATTTAAATGCCTTTATCTGAAGCCCTGATCCTGATCTTTACTGATTTACGAATTCGCCCAAAGGGTTTAGGGTCTTTTGAGTTTGGATGTACTCTATTAGGCTTCCACAATGAGGGTTGGTGGGTTTAGGGAGTGGTGTTGACCCCCAGAAACGTGATACCGAAAGTGGGTATGAATTATCGTCACCTACTCCCAAATACCTTTCATTTGAGTCTCATATTGCCTTGATCCGTAAATATATATGTCCGATTTATGGGTGTTTTCGGGGTGAGTTGGTCCCCCAGACACATGGCCCTGAAAAAATATCAGCATCGTGCTCTTCTCTCAAATATCATTCATTAAACCCCATATTGCCATTGGTTAGGGGAAAGTTTGTGGGATGAGGCGTACTCCAATCACATGGCCCTAAAATAGGTTATCATATTCGTTTTCTAATCTCAAATACCTTTCATTTGAGCCACATATTGGTATGGTTGAAAAATTTTTGGGTGGTGTTTTGGGAAAGGGGTAATGCCCTAAATCAAATTCGTATTCTACTCCCAAATACCTTTATTTGAGCCTCATATTGTGATCGTCACTAAAAAATTAGCTGTTTATGGAGTATTTTGGGAAAAGGGTAGACCCCCAGAAAATTGGTCCCAAAAAAGGGTATAAATTCTTGCTCTACCCCCCTATACCTTTCATTTAAGCTCCACATTGACATGGTCAGTTAATATGCCCGATTTAGGGGTGTTTTGGGGTTTGAGGTGGTCCCCCAAACACTAAGCCCGGAAAATATATCAGCAACGTGCTCTATTCTCATATCTCATTTATTTGAACCCCATATTACCCTTGGCCTCAAAATTGGATATCAAATTCGTTTTCTAATCTTATTTAGACTTCTTATTGCAAAAGTCAGCAAATATGTCCGGTTTGGGGTATTGGCCCTAAAAACCATAAATATTTAGTTCCACGTTCTTTAAGACCCAAATTGTCTTCGTAAGCAAATACGTCCTATTTGGGGGTTGTTATGGTGGTGAGGCGTCCTCTAGACAGTTGGTCCCTACATATAAACAGATTTCTAGATTTGATTTATTGGGAAATCAGAGGGCACATTTATTATACGATTTGGCTGAATATGTACACGATGACTTCTCCTAAGACCTCCAAACTCTACAACAAATATGAAGCGGCTTGTTATAGAAGTGTCAAGACTCGCGATCTCTAACCACATCTCGCCTAACCTATGCAGGATACGTGCAACAAGTGGAAGGATGTACAGATTTTAACACTTGGCTGGTTGTAGAATTTTGATAATAGACTTAAACCAACTCAGGAACTCAAAATGAAAAACTGTTGGGGATTATGTGAGCCGCACAAACTTGACTTCGAAATAAAATTTGTGTTTGTCTGGTTTGGGTCCTAAGGTCCTGAATTTGGTCCTTATTATTTGAATATCGAGGCCACTCCTCGTATACTCGTACAGCCAAAAGACTATCCTTCTCGGATCTCCCTTTATATTCTCTAAGCAGAACTGCCACTTTATAAAATAATAGCCACATGCCAGTGTTAATCACTTTGTGAGGATACAAAAATCCCCTAAATAATCTTTTGCCTTCTGGCACCGATGCCGATTATTGTGAGGTAGCCCATGGTAATTATTTTCAATTTAAAATAAATCCATCAAACATATTTTGCCACATATCAAAAAACAAATTATCAAATTAACATAAATGTTTTTTCCCCCCCTTTCGGCTTCATTCATATTTTTTACCAATTAATTGAAAAAAAAACTTTTGCCAAAGCACAAAATATGGAAATATTTCCTCAATGTCATGTTCAAAATGTTGCCGAAAACTGACAGCAATTATTGTTGGTGGCAATGAGGGGGGAAACAGGGGCTGCTACTGTTGCAAACAACTACTTGCTGTTGCTGTGCACTCCTTGATCGTCATCACTATTTGAGGTTTTGTGGCAAATGCTGCTGCATTTGGAGTTCCGAAAAAAAAAGAAATTATATTTGGCCAAAATGAATAATGAGTTTTTCTAAAAACCAAAGAAAACGACGTCAAAACAAACATGCCGCGCTCTCTAACCTTAGCCATCAACTGAAAAGAAACGCACGCATGCAAGGAAAACGTCAAACGTAACACAAAAGGGGCAACAAAATCCTATTTTGCTGTTTCAGTTTTTTGTTTAATTTTTTTTTTTTTTGTGCGAACTTAAGCCTTGGTTGCATTAAAATTGGATGGATGGATGCATGGATGATATGGTTGGTCATGGACGCCATAGAATAAATGGGTTTTTGATAGACAGACGGACGGACGGTTAGCCAAACAGACAGACAAGGGCAGGTACCGCAAACCAAAAACCATACAAAAACTCACTCACAACACACCCAAGAGGAGCAGCAGCAGCAGCAGCATTATAAGACAGACAATATTTTTTTTATAACAAAAAAAAACCCTTAAGTTCAGCAACAACATCAATACGCACCCATTCACACAATCAATTCCAAATCCATAACGAAGAGCGCAGACTCTGTTTTGTGGTTATGCTACTCCACCCGTTTGTTATGCCATGCTTATTATTGCTGTTGTTGTTACTGTCATGCATGCACTCCGCCTTTTTTTTGTTGAGAATCCGCATATTACGTTACGTTACGCTTAGACAACTTTTTTGTTATTGGCCAGTTAATGCGAATGGGTTACCAAAGCCCACAAACACACGCACACACACACACAAAGGAAGCAACAAATAATACTATTCATGTTGTTGTTGCCATGGCTATTATCCATTGCCTTTGTTGTTGTACTCGCACATCACATCGTTTACAGAAAAGGGAGAACACGAGTGGCAAAAACTCGCATATACTCCCCATCGGGGAGAACAAGACAGAAAAAGAATAATAATAACAATAGCCCAACAGCCATGCACACTGCACACACTCACACACATTTATACGCACTCATACAGTTAGCTGAGCCAGCCAGCCATCAACCGTTGTTCTGGATTGCGTTGAGTACGAACTCCCAAAAAAAACAAAGAGTTCTGCGCCCCACAAAAACTAAGAGAAAACCTTTGTTGGATATATAAAAACATGCTCTTTGCTGAAGCTCTTTTTTCTCACTTGGTGTGTGTGTGTGTGTGTGCATGTGGATCTTAGTCTTGCTTGTTGTTATTGTATTTTTGCTCCCACAACCACCCTTTTTGCTCTTTTGAGTGGTATTTCAAACACGTGCTTCACTTTTATGCACAATTGCAATGTTTTACAACACTTTGGTGCTGCTTCGGTGTTTTTCTTTCTCATCTTCACAACATTGGTTTTTTCGGGTGTAAATTGTGATTGCAAAGGCTATGCGGCAGTGGTTTAAGGATTTTTGGTTAAGGAGTAATAAAAACATGAAAATAAGAGGCTGCTTTTTGAAAAAAGGTAATTTGTTAAGAGTTCAGTTATTCGGGGTGGCAGCACTGGTTAGTATCGTTATTGTGTTCAAACAAATGTCATTTGCAAAAGTGAAAAATATTTAATATACTCTGCCATTTCATTATGGGGAAACTCACAAACAGTTACAACCCAACATTATGACAACATCCGTTTACTCTCTACTATTAACCACCTCTTTCAGAAGACTGAGGAAACTGTCTCAATGGACTAGGGCCATTAACCCCAGAAAGGCTGCTATGTTTCAGTTGGAGAAGAAAGCTGGGTATTTTCGGGGGTCCCGTCTTGCATGGGGGTCGCTCTCTTTGGAGTATTTGGGATTGATTCTTGAATAGAAGCTTAGTTGGAGAAGAAACTTTAAGAAAAGAGTCAAAAAGAGAGTCAGTGCGCTCTACTCCTGTCGCAAGTCGTTAGGAAGAAGTTTGAGGCTTAAGCGGTGCTGTTCTCCGAAGCAAAGAGTATTGTCCCGAGAAAGGTTTTAAGCACCATCCTCATTCTTAGAAACTCTGAGCTCTGTTGTATTTGGTTTTCATCGCGCCCCGCAGCTCCCAGCTGGGAAGCACAGCTGGGAAGCACAGCTGGGAGCGGCGCGTCCACTGGTTACGGATAGTGGATTGCTCTGTATATTGGGGCGCTGCAACTACAGTCGCGTACAATCAGCGGCATCGGGTGGAAAGTCTCAGTAAGAGGTCGGTTGGCCCGGCTTTTACTTAAATATTGAGTGCCTGTGATACTCAGTATGACAAGGCGAGTTATTAACGCATTGAAATAACCAATTCTCACCAACCAATTCAAACTTTATGCGTTAATCTGCTCCGATAGAGGGTAAAAATGCGTCGTGTTGACATGCTATATGAGGTGCGACTATTTATATGCCACATACGTTAACGCATTGTAATGAAGAATGGCCATTACCTTCGCTTGCTATCGGAGGAAAGAAAGAGGAGTCACCTATGGATTGCTGGTTTGGCATCGGGCTCTGGACAACGGTGGCCTACACACAATGATGAAAAAGGTACAAAAAGTACCGCAGCGTTGGTGATCTCAAGAGCAAAGAGGATTGTCCCAAGAGAGGCGCTAAATACCGTCCTCGATCTTAATCCTTTGTATCTGCATGTTTGGTGTGTGCCAACGAAGATCTCCCTAAGACTGAGGGAGGTAATTACCTGTCGCTTCTCAAACTACGAATACTCCTCTGTTCTGCTAAACAATGAAGACGCGGCGTGGTGCCATGCTAAATTTGTGTAGTAGGACTGATTATAGAGAAGGGGTGTTCTTTCTTGTTGACGATGTGGACGTAGTTTTCCTGAAAGGGCGATTTTTGCGCCACGACTACCCCACTCTGCCCGGGACCTTCCCGGGTATACCCAGGATGCATTGAGTGGGGCAACGGGGCAGGAGCCTTCATTAAATTCATTAACTTGGGGTCGGTCCTCATGATGGCCTTCGCGGTCCTCAGGGCGTCTTGGTACTAAGGTCTTCAAGATTTTGAGGCCTTGCGGTCCCGACGTCTTAGCGGTTCTGGGGACGATGCTGATGCGGGATAGTCGGCCTGATCATCTTGTCCCGATATACGTAAACAATCGGCTGCGTTGCAGGCTTTAGCGTAGTGGACAGGTTGAAATAGGCAATGTTCTTCTTTGAACCATGGCATAGGCTATCAGGCTCTGCTGGGTTCCGGGCGATGAAGAGGTGGCAAGGAACGATGCGGCCCATGAGCTGGCTAGGAAAGTTCGTTAATTAATAAAAATTGTGCTATGGTATCAGAGAATCCTCCCTCGTGCTGGTAGGGTTGGTGCCATTTACAAAGACCACGCGAATGAAGCATGGGCTGGTGCGGGGGATTGTAGGTGGTCAAAGGCCCTGCGGCCGAATATTTCGCGGAACAGGACATCGCTTATGCTGGAGTTTGAATATTCATTGAATTCTTTGGAATCAGGGAACCTTATAGGCAACTGAACGGGTGAAGCGTGTTTCAGGCGGAGATCATCGAGGTCCCACTAGAGACGATGTCGATGCGGAAGTGTAAGCCTTATCAGAGTATCTCGTTATACGTGACCAGTCAGGTGGCATTTACGATGACCGCACGAATGATGCATGGGCTGACGTAGCGGATTGATGTGACCGAATACTTCGCGGAACATGATGTCGTTAATACTGGGGCTGAGGAAGCATAATACCGTAGCAGGAATCTCCATTGTATTCTTGGAATCAGGGACTTTTATAAGGTTGGACATATTTTACGATGACTAATGATGCATGGCCTGGTTTTTGAGTTTTGCAGAGTGGCAAAGATCCTGCGTCCGAATATTTCCCGGTACAGGACGTCGCTTATACCGAGACTGAGGAAGCATGAAGCCAGAGGAGGGATGTTCGTTGAATTCCTTGGAATAGGAATCTTATGGGGATCTAGAGGGCGGAAATGACTCCGCTGGATACTGGGCGGTTAAGGGGTGGTGAAGAATGAAGCGACGTACCAATTGGTCGGGAGAGCTTCGTTAATTGGTGCAGATGGCTCTAGTGCTGGTAGGAATGACGCCTTTTACAATGAACGCACGAATGAAGCTTGGGCTGGTTTTTATGGTTTGCAGGGTGGCAAAGATCCTGCGGCCTAGTATTTAGCGGAACAGGACGTCGCTGATAGTGGGAATGAGAAAGAATGACATCGGACTGTTGATGGGAGCCCTGACCGGACCAGGAAGAAATTTTCACCGGTAAGATATGCTGACTGAACTAATTTAGATCTTTACAGAACTTCAAAATGACATGGCGACTAACAGCCTGCAAAGAAAACATGAATGGAAAGAAGTTTTCGTTCATTATACTTTGTGTTCTTTTCGAAATTACGGAGCAAAGGTGTTCAAACGTCTTCAACGTGAGTTTTGTAAGGACCGTTGACGTTCGAACCGAATATCGTTCAGTTTGGACCATATTTGAATATAGTTCCCATATCCACCGATTCAGGGTTTTAAGCCCATAATAGGCGTAATTACTATCCGAATTCGTTGTAGTAGAGAGCAGGGAGTTTTATTAAGGCCGTCGACATCCGAACCTAATATGGTTCATATCGGGTCATATTTACATATAGCTCCCATATAGAACGTTTTGCCAATGTTGGGTCTTCATTCCCCAAAAAGCGCATTTATCGTCTGATTTCGCTGAAATATGGAACACGGAGTTTTAAGGCCGTCGATATCCCAACCGAATATGGTTCATATAGACCTCTATGCTTATTTAGGGTCTTACGTCCCTAAAAGTCGCATCTATTATCCGATTTTGCTGAAATATGGAACAGGAAGTTTTGTTAAGCCCTTTGGTATCCGAACCGAATATGGTTCATATCAGGCCACATTAACATATAGCTGTCACATAGACCGATCTGCCGGTTTGGGGTTTTAAGCCCAAAAAAGATGCTTTTATTAACCGATTTCTTTGAAATTTCGAACAGTGAGTTGCACTGTTGATTTAGGGCCTTTATTCTTGATTGCTTTGATTTGATTGATATTCTAAGTCGACCTAGCCATGCCCATGTCCTAGTCCGTCCATTCGTCTGTCCGTCCGTTCGTCCTTTCGTCTGTCCATGGAAATCATGATAACGGTCGGACGAATAAAGATAAACGTTTGACATTTTCCACGGAATCTTTTTATTGATGTAGGTCGTTGGGGATTGCAAATGGGTCATAACGTTTCTGGTTTCGATATAGCTCTCGTATAAGGAGGTCCTTCGATTTGAAATCTTAAGTTTCTACATGAGCCGTAATTGTTATTCGATTATGCACCTAGTGTGCCGTTATGACTCCAAACAGCCGTTGCAACCTGTACAACCTGTTACAGCTCCCATATAAGTCGTTCTCCCGATTTAGCCATTCCGTTAGTTACACCTCGAAATATTGGTCTAGGACCCCATATATTCTTCATCGTCTCGACATTCTGAGTCGAACTAGCCATGTCCGTCCGTCTGTCGAAATCACAATAGCGGTCGAACGCGTAAAGCTAGCCGCTTAAAATTTTGCGCAGATGCTTAGAATCGATGTATGTCGTTAGGGATTGGGGATGTAGGTCAAATGGGCCATATCGGTTGAGATTTGGATATAGCTCCCATATATATCGATCTTCTTGAGCCCCTGGAAGCCTTAATTTTCAATCGATTTATCTACATAGTGTTCTCTTATTACTTCCAATAACTGTACTAAGTATGCTCCAAATCGGTCCATAACCTAATATATGGGTTGCCCAAAAAGTAATTGCGGATTTTTTTAAAAGAAAGTAAATGCATTTTTAATAAAACTTAGAATGAACTTTAATCAAATATACTTTTTTTCCAAATTTTTTCTAAAGCAAGCTAAAAGCAACAGCTGATAACTGACAGAAGAAAGAATGCAATTACAGAGTCACAAGCTGTGAAAAAATTTGTCAACGCCGACTTTATGAAAAATCCGCAATTACTTTTTGGGCAATCCAATACTTCCCATTTAAACCAATCTCCCGATTTGACTTATTGAGAACCTGGAAGCCTCAATTTTCATCCGTTTAGTTCTTTAATGACTTCCAACATCTGTGCTAAGTACGGTCTGAGTCGGTGCATAACCTGATATAGCTCCCATATAAACCGGTCTCTTGATTTGACTTCTTGAGTTCCTGGAGCTCCATGGTGGTGGGTTCCCAAGATTCGGCCCGACCGAACTTAGCACGTTTTTACTTGTTACTTATTTAATTTCCATCATGCCCTTGCTTTGCAAAATTGCATGCCAAAAAAAAAAAAATCCATTGCATTAAACATTTCTGGTAACCGATTCCAATATCATCCACTGACAATAGGGGCAAAAAAAGACATGAACATACAGCAACAAATGTTGTTATTATTATTAAACATTACATTGTTGTAATTTTAATTTTTATCACAACTTTTATTGAGATTTTTGTTTTTTTCATCCCCCCCTCCCCAACACAAGCATTCAAAGTTTTTTAGGGAGTAGAAAATGTCTCTTTTTTGCCGTGTTTTTTTTTTTGTGAAATGTTCGCTGTGGCCAGAAAAAAAGTCGGTTGGTTATTAAATCCATGCTAAGGCCATGGATATCGCATAGTGAAGACAAATGGAGGCGAAAAAGCTGCGATATTGAAATTGTGCGACAGTTGGCGTATTGACACACTCAGCTATTTAGCACGTCAGATTGTCCCACGGCAGTTATTCATTTATGCCTTGCTCTACTACATACGTTTGGTCATTCATTCATTCATTCATTACGTGTTTAGGTTTTTATTACTTTCGTTTCAATTTTAAAATTGTTCACACTTTTTTTTGTCTTTATTAAGTGACATAAAATGGATTGGCGTTGTGTTTAGTTGCGTTTCGCCTGGTTATGAGTCTCTCATATGCGTTGCTAGCCATGCCACGCTTCCTTCCTATCTATACCGCATATGGCATATGGCACCTGTTTTCTAGCAAGAGTAGGTGTGGCAGAGGCATTTTGTGTACTGTTAGACAAGCAGTTGGGAGTAGAAAGGAGTTGTTGCGAGTGTATCATGGCTGAATTGTTGCCACATTCAGGTAAATTGTGCCAATTAAAGTTTATTTGTTAATTAAAACAGGTTTTTTTTTTTTAAATGGCAATTTTTTTTTTAAGGTTCATTAGATTTTATAAAATGCCGTCGCAGAATGAAATACGGGGCGGGTCTAAATGTAGCTCAAAGTGTAGACAATGCCGACGGCATTTTAAGCAATAAAGGAGTTGATGGAAAGCCTAACAGGATGGGTTGAGGCTGATAGATTTCGCCGCTGCAAAAGAATTAAACATCAAACCGATGGCTTTGGTGCAGGCACATACTGCTGCCGAGACAAAGAAGGAAATCTGGTACACAGAGGATATGCAAAGAACATTTTACCCAACAGATAGTGTCCTACGTTGGCGGCGAAGAGGATACCGCAAAATCAATCCCTGATGATGGTGTAGCAAGTTTACCTCCTAGTCAGAATGAGGTCCAAGTGGCAGTGATCCGACTAAAGAACAACAAGGCAGCAGGAGCCGACGGGTTACCCACTGAACTATTTTTGAGCGGAGGCGACACCCTGATAAAGCGTATGCATCAGCTTATCTGTGCAATCTGGCTAGGAGAACGCATACCCGATGATTGCAACCTCAGCATACTATGTCCCGAACTATATTTGGCGATTTAAGGTCTTAAGCCTAACAAGTAAAAGCGTGCTAAGTTCGGCCGGGCCGAATCTTATATACCCTCCACCATGGATCGCATTTGTCGAGTTCTTTTCCCGGCATCTCTTCTTAGGCAAAAAACGATATAAGAAAAGAGTTGCTCTGCTATTAAAACGATATCAAGATATGGTCCGGTTCGTGTGTAAAATTTTCGCCAATTCGTATAAGAACTGCGCCCATTGGGGCTCACGAAGTAAAATAGAGAGAACGATTTATATGGGATCTGCATCGGGCTATAGACCGATTCAGACCACAATAAACACGTTTGTTGATGGTCATGAGAGAATCCGTCGTACAAAATTTCAGGCATATCGAATAATAATTGCGACCTCTAGGGGTCAAGATGTCAAGATCACAGATCGGTTTATATGGCAGCTATATCAGGTTATGAACCGATTTGAACCTTATTTGACACAGTTGTTGGATATCATAACGAAATACTTCGTGCAAAAATTCATTCAAATCGGATAAGAATTGTGGGTATCATAACAAAACACGTCGTGCGAAATTCCATGCCAATCGGATAAGAATTGCGCCCTCTAGAGGCTCAAGAAGTCAAGACCCAAGATCGGTTTATATGGCAGCTATATCAGGTTATGGACCGATTTGAACTATACTTGGCACAGTTGTTGGATATAATAACAAAACACGTCGTGCGAAATTCCATGCCAATCGGATAAGAATTGCGCCCTCTAGAGGCTCAAGAAGTCAAGACCCAAGATCGGTTTATATGGCAGCTATATCAGGTTATGGACCGATTTGAACCATACTTGGCACAGTTGTTGGGTATCATAACAAAACACGTCGTGCGAAATTCCATTCCATTCGGATAAGAATTGCGCTCTCTAGAGGCTCAAGAAGTCAAGACCCAAGATCGGATTATATGGCAGCTATATCAGGTTATGGGCCGATTTGAACCATACTTGGCACAGTTGTTGGATATAATAACAAAACACGTCGTGCAAAATTTCATTTCAATCGGATAAGAATTGCGCACTCTAGAGGCTCAAGAAGTCAAGACCCAAGATCGGTTTATATGGCAGCTATATCAAAACATGGACCGATATGGCCCATTTACAATACCAACCGACCTACACTAATAAGAAGTATTTGTGCAAAATTTCAAGCGGCTAGCTTTACTCCTTCGGAAGTTAGCGTGCTTTCGACAGACAGACGGACGGACGGACGGACGGACGGACGGACGGACGGACAGACGGACGGACATGGCTAGATCGACATAAAATTTCACGACGATCAAGAATATATATACTTTATGGGGTCTCAGACGAATATTTCGAGTAGTTACAAACAAAATGACGAAATTAGTATACCCCCCATCTTATGGTGGAGCGTATAAAAATAAATTTGTGTTTGTCTGTAGGTTTGTTTGTGTGTTCCTTATAGACTCAAAAATGGCTGAACCAATTTTCTTGAAATTTTCACAGATGGTGCATAGTGATCCTGTGGTGAAAATAGGGTACTAATTTTTTTGATATCTGAAGGGGGAGGGTCCGCTCCCCCTTACCATAATTTTCAGAACGCCAGGTCTCGGAGATAGGAGGTGCGATTTAAGGGAAATTTTGTGTGCTCTCATATAGTATACTAAAACTAAAAATTTGGTACCCAAATATTGGATAAGGTATCTAGGGGGGCTGCCCCACCCTAAATCCTACCAAACATATGTTTAGACCAATCACGACAATATGGGACTCAAATAAAAGGTATTTAGGATAAGAAAACGTATCTGATATCCAATTGTCGGACCAAGTGCTAGGGGGACCACCCCAAAACATTCCTGAATCGGACATATTTACCGACCATGGCAATATGGAACTCAAATGAAAGGTATTTGCGAGTAGAATACGAATTTGATATCAAAATGTGCGACCAAGTGTTGAGGGGCCGCCCCCCTCTAAAAGCATCCCCCAAGCAGGACTTATTTACTGACCATGGGAATATGGGGCTTAAATAAAAGGTATTCAAATATGCGGACCAAGTGTTTGGGGGGCCGCCCATCCCCGAGAACATACCCCAAAAAAGAAAAAATTTAGGACCATAGCAATATGGGACTCAAATGAAAGGTCTTTGGAAGTAAAGCACGAATCTGATATGATCTGAAGTGTCTATGGGGCCACCCCACCACCATTACACCATCCAAAGAGAAAGTATTTGCTGACGATTGCAATATGAGGCTCAAATAAGAGGTATTTTAGAGTAGAACACGAATCTGATATATATTTTTAAAGCCAAGTCACTGAGTGGTCGCCCCATCCCCCAAAACACCCACCAAACCGGTAATTTTTGCCGACTATGGAAAAATGGAGCTCAAATGAAGGGTATTTGGGAGTAGACCATGAATCTGACATCAACATTCGGGACCAACTGTCTAGGGGACGTCCCACCACCATAAAAACCCCCAAGTAGGACGTATTGAACCGACTAGAAATTTTCGCATATTGAGTAGGTTGGTCTGGAAGGAAACATAGGCTATATAATTTTTTGGCATCGTAAGGGGGACGGACCTTCCCCTTTTGCCAAAAACACAACCCAAAATCAAAAGTGGATCGATGGGGACCATAAAGGTATCAAATTAAAGGTATTGGAGAGAAGAATACGAATATGGTGTTAATATTTGAGTATAACTAACTATCGGGCCGCCCCAACCCCAAAACTCCCCCAAACAGACATATTGGACGCTCATTTCAATATGGGGCTCAAATGAAAGGTTTTGGGGAGTATATCTCGATTTTAACATAGAAAATCAGATCGAAGTATAGGGGGTCACGCCACCCTTCAAAAACGCCATTGGGCCCCTTATGACTATGTGATACTCGGCTGAACCGATTTTCTTGAAATTTTCATAGATTATGTACGTTTGTCTGGAAGGAAACACAGGCTATATAGTTTTTAGATATCGGGTGAAGGCGGACCCTACCCCTTACCCCAAAAATGCCACCCATACTCGAAAGGGGTCCGATGGGCACAATAAGGGTATCAAATGAAAGGTATTGGAGACCAGAAAACGAATATGGTATTAAAATTTAGATCCAAGTACCCAGCGGGCCCCAAAACTCCTCTAAACAGATAATGACAATATGAAACTCAAATGAAAGGTATTTGAGAGTAAAAACCGAATTTGATATCAAATTTTGGAGCCAAGTGTTTTTTGGTATGGGAGGCCACCGTAGCGCAGAGGTTAGCATGTCCGCCTATGACGCTGGACGCCTGGGTTAGAGTCCTGACGAGACCATCAGAAAAAAATTTCAGCGGTGGTTTTCCCCACCTAATGCTGGCAACATTTGTGAGGTACTATGCCATGTAAAACTTCTCTCCCAAGAGGTGTCGCACTGCGGCACGCCGTTCAGACTCGGCTATAAAAAGGAGGCCCCTTATTATTGAGCTTAAACTTAAATCGGACTGCACTCATTGATATGTGAGAAGTTTGCCTTTGTTCCCTAGTGGAATGTTCGTGGGCAAAATTTGTTTGTTATTTGTTTTTGGGGTACGCCCTAAAGCACCCCCTCAACTGAACTACATTTCCGTTGGGAATAAACAACGAATTTGATATCTAATTTCAGTGCAAAGTGCCGGTGGCCTCCCCAACCCCAAACACCCTCCAAACGAGTCTTATTTACCTGCCATGGCAATATGGGACTCAAATTAAACGGATTTGGAAGTGCAGTAAGTCCATCCCTGCCCTAATGAGAACATCACCACCAGGATTCATCCCGCAGTGCCATGCATGGCATTGTACCTCGCTAATGTCGCCAACATTGAGAGGGAATAAACACCGCCTTGTCTAATGTTCTCGCCAGGATTCGAACGCGTTCAGCGTCATAGGCTACAATGGCACGAATTCGATATCCGCATTCAGGGCGAAGTGTCCCCACCCTAAAAAGATATTAAAGAGTTATAGAAGGCGCAGCGGAGCGGGCCCGGTTCGGCTAGTTGATTTATATCCGAGGTGGTGGATATCCAAAGTTCAGCCCAGCCTACCCTTTACTCTTTCCCTTTTACCCCCTTTCCTGCTTGTTGTTACAATTCTCTCTTTAAAATTAAATCCTTAAAGTACGCCACATTTAATCTAGCCTCCCATTTTAACTAAGCCCAAACATTTTGCTTATATCGCGAGTAGACAAATTGACTTTCTATGCAAATGACACAAGAAACAATTAATTGTTTATAATGTCAACAACTTCCGCCACTTACTTTGTAGTTTCGCTTTTCAGTTGTCAGTGGGCAAAACGGAAACGGATATATCAACAGAAATCTTTGAATAATTGTAGCAAAACTTCAGTCCTGCAACAGCGAGAAATAGAACTTTTACTCTCTTTGCCGTAAAAGAAAACCCAAACAAAGGCCAAAGCTATCCTTAGTTGTAACCAAGACGCCCAGTGTTGACTTCACCACCCTGACGCCTTCTTTCTCTATAGCAAACGCACATTACTCCTATTTTCCAGTTTGGACCTTGGCCAGAAATGTTGATGTACAAAGGCAAATTAAACCTAAATGAAATGTGTGTAAACAAATATGTTTTCCTTGTTGCCCATAGTTGGCGTAGTCTTGACTGTTTTGTTAATCCTTATCTTAATAAAGAATTTATGCTAATGCCCTAAGCGTTCGCTTACATCCTTAAGGAGCAATACTAAAAGTTGTCTGCAGCAAAGGCTTAGCATATTAATGTTGTCTTTATGTGGGCAAAGAAGGAATCTGGAGTCTGTTAGGGCTCTCTCTCTCACCCTTTCTTCACATCACGTGTGAGATATCTTTTGTTTTACATCTTGTCTTTGGTAATTGCCGCATTAAAACAACAAAGCCTGCATTGTCCTTGCAGTCAAGAGACAAATTTTTCAAGGCATAAAAGGAAACCCTTTTTTTTGGGGGTTCGTTAGGCATTTTGAGTGTGAAAGCGTACATTAAACACAGATTAAGAAATCATTTTTACAATGATAATGAACTAAGAAGAAAGAGGTAAACATTTTGAACAAATTTTGGCTTTTGGGGCCTATTTGTTATATATAACAAGTAAAAAGGCGTTAAGTTCGGCCGAGCCTATCTTTGGATACCCACCACCTCGGCTATATATGTAAACCACCTTTCGTCAAAATCCGGTGCAAAACTCATAACTTATGTCCCATAGCAAAAATATGTGGCTTAACATAACTCTTTGTCCCAAATTTCGGCAACATCGGACAATAAATGCGCTTTTTATGGCTCCAAAACCTAAAACCGAGAGATCGGTCTATATGACAGCTATATTCAAATCTGGACCGATCAGTGCGATAATGCAGAAGTATGTCAAGGGGCTTAACTTAACTCACTGTCCCAAATTTCGGCGACATCGGACAATAAATGGGTGTTTTATGGGCCTAAGACGCCAAATCGGAGGATCGGTCTATATGGCAGCTATATCTTAATCGGAACCGATCTGGGTCAAATTAACGAAGGATGTCGAAGGGCCTAACACAACTCACTGTCCCAAATTTCAGCAAAATCGGTTAATAAATGTGGCATTTATGGGCCTAAGACCCTAAATCGGAGGATCGGTCTATATGGCAGCTATATCCAAATCTGGACGGATCTGAGCCAAATTAACGGAGGATATCGAAGGGCTTTACACAACTCACTGTCCCAAATTTCAATAAAATCGGATAATAAATGCGGCTTTTATGGGCCTAAGACCCTAAATCGCAGGATCGGTCTATATGGCAGCTATATCCAAATCTAGACCGATCTGAGCCAAATTGACGAAGGATGTCGAAGGGCCCAACGCAACTAACTGTCCCAAATTTCAACAAAATCGGATAATAAATGCGGCTTTTATGGGCTGAAGACATTAAATCTGAGGATCAGTCTATATGGCAGCTATATCCAAATCTGGACCGATCTGAGCCAAATTGACGGAGGATATCGAAGGGCCTAACACAACTCACTGTCCCAAATTTCAGCAAAATCGGATAATAAATGTGGCTTTTATGGGTCTAAGACCCTAAATCGGAGGATCGGTCTATATGGCAGCTATATCCAAATCTAGACCGATCTGAGCCAAATTGACGAAGGATGTCGAAGGGCCCAACGCAACTCACTGTCCAAAATTTCAGCAAAATCGGATAATAAATGTGGCTTTTATGGGCCCAAAACCTTCAATCGAGAGATCGGTCTATATGACAGCTATATCCAAATCTGAACCGATCTCGGCCAAATTGAAGAAAGATGTCGAATGACCTAAGGCAACTCACTGACCCAAATTTCAACAAAATCGGATAATAAATGCGGCTTTTATGGGCCTAAGACCCAAAATCGGAGGATCGGTCTATATGACAGCTATATCCAAATCTGAACCGATCTGGGCCAAATTGACGAAGGATGTCGAAGGGCCCAACGCAACTCACTGTCCCAAATTTCAGCGAAATTGGATAATAAATGCGGCTTTTATGGGCCCAAGACCCCAAATCGGAGGATCGGTCTATATGGCAGCTATATCCAAATCTGGACCGATCTGGGCCAAATTGAAGAAGAATGTCGAAGGGCCTAACACAACTCACTGTCCCATATTTCAGCAAAATCGGATAATAAATGTGGCTTTTATGGGCCTAAGACCCTAAATCGGCTGATCGGTCTATATGGGGGCTATATCAAGATATAGTGCGATATAGCCCATCTTCGTACTTAACCTGCTTATGGACAAAAAAAAAAGAGTATGCCCAAATTTCAGCTCAATATCTCTATTTTTAAAGACTGTAGCGTGATTTCAACAGACAGACGGACAGACGAACGGACATGTCTAGATCGTCTTAGATTTTTACGCTGATTAAGAATATATATACTTTATAGGGTCGGAAATGGATATTTCGATGTGTTGCAAACGGAATGACAAAATGAATATACCCCCATCCTTCGGTGGTGGGTATAAAAATACAGAGTTTGGTTTATATGGGAGCTGTATCAGGCTATAGATCGATTCAGATCAAGATTTTAGCCAAATCGGATAAGAATTGCGCACTCTAGAGGCTCAAGAAGTTAAAATTCCAGATCGATTTATATGGCAGCTATATCAGATTATGGGCCGATTTGACAGTTTGGGGACAGTTATTCCAAGTCATAACAAAACACGTCATGCAAAATTTCAGCTAAATCGGATAAAAATTGCCCACTCTAGAGGCTCAAGAAGTCAAAATCCCAGATCGATTTATATAGCAGACTATTCGAACCGGGCCAGATCCGCTGCCCCTCCTTTAACTGTCTAATATCTTTTTAGGGTGGGGACACTGCGCCCTTAATGCGGATATTTAATTCGTATCATTGTAGCCTATGACACGGAACGCGTTCAAATCCTGGCGAGAACATCGGACAAAGCGGTGGTTGGCGAAATTTGCGAAGTACAATGCCATGCATGGTCATTTAAAATATTTTCCCCAAAGAGGTGACGCACTGCGGGACGCCGTTCGGACTCGGCTATAAGAAAAGGTCCCTTATCATTGAGTGTAAACTTGAATCGGAAAGCACTCATTGATGTGTGAGAAGTTCGCGCCTGCTCGGTAACTGGTGTTTTTAAAAATCGGGGCAATGAGAAGTGCTTTTTAAGGGAGGGATAACACCTTAGATATTTCGACTCAAATATGGATATTAAATTCGTGCTGCACTTCCAAATCCCTTTAATTTCAACCCCATATTGCCATGACAGGTAAATATGAACCGTTTGGAGGATGTTTTGGGGCTGGGCCGGCCACCGGCACTTTCAAATTCTTTCCTTATTCGCAACGGAAATGAAGTTCAGTTTAGCGGGTGCTTTAGGGCGTATCTCAAACCACTTGGCTCCAAAATTGGATATCAAATTCGTTGTCTACTCTCAAATACCTTTCTTTTGAGTCCCATATTGTCATAATGGGTCAAAAACCCCATTCGACGTATCTTTAGGAGGAAAAGCGCCACCTAGACTTGAACGCAAATTTTAAAGTCATATCTGTAATCTACTCCCAAATACCTTTCATTTAAGTCCCATATAGCCATGATCGGCTAATATGCCCATTTGGAGGTATTTGGGGGTGGGCGACCTCCCATTAGTTGGACCTAATGTTTTATGTCATATTTCCTATCTACTGCCTAATACTTTTCATTTGAGTCCCATATTGGCATGAACTTCGATTATCTCTGTTTAGAGGAGTTTTGCGGTTGGGGGGGAGCTTGGTACTTGGACCCAAATTTCACAACCATATTCGTTTTCTGGTCTCCAATACCTTTCATTTGATACCCTTATTGTGCCCATCGGACCACATTCGGATATGGGTGGCTTTTTTTTAGAGTAAGGTGTAGGGACCGCCTCCACCCGATATCTAAAAATTATATAGCCTATGTTTCCTTACAGACAAACGTACACAATCTATGAAAATTTTAAGAAAATCGGTTCAGCCAAGTATCATATAGTCATAATGGTTTTAACGGCGTTTTTGAGGGGTGCCGTGACCCCCTATACTTCGATGTGATTTTGTATGCCAGATTCGAAATCTACTCCCCAAAACCTTTCATTTGAGCCCCATATTGAAATGAACGTCCAATATGTCTGTTTGGGGGCGTTTTGGGCTTGGGGCGGCCCGATGGGTACTTAGACTAAAATTTCAATACCTGATTCGTATTCTACTCTTCAATACCTTTCATTTGATACCCATATTGTCCCGATCGTTCCACTTTTGATTTTGGTTGGCGTTTTTGGCATAAGGGGGAGAGTCCGTCCCCCTTCCGATAACGAAAAACTATATAGCCTATGTTTGCTTCCAGACCAACCTACACCATATGCGAAATTTTCGAGAAAATCGGTTTTTCCGTCTATGCCGAACAAATAAAACTGAGTCCCATATATCCGTGATTGGCTAATGTGCCCATTTTGGGCGTTTTTGTGGGGGTGGGGTGACCCCCTATAATTTGACATCAATTTGTATGCCAGATTCTTTATAGATCCACTTTTAATTTTGGGTGGTGGATTGGATATCAAATTCGTTTTCTAATCTCATTTAAACTCCTTATTGCAAAAGTCAGCAAATATGTCCAGTTTGGGGTTATGGGCCCAAAAAACCACAAATATTCAGTTCCATTCTGTTTAAGACCCAAATTGTCTTGGTGAGCAAATACGTCCTATTTGGGGGTTGTTATGGTGGTGGGACGTCCCCTAGACAGTTGGTCCCTAATGTTGATATCAGATACGTGGTCTACTACCAAATTGCTTTAACTTGAGAACCACATTTCCATAGTCGCCAAACATGACCGGCTTGGGGGGTGTTTTGGGGGATGGGCGGCCACTCAGTGAGTTGGCCCTGAAAATATATATCGGATTCGTGTTCTACTCTAAAAACTCTTTTATTTGAGCCTCATATTGCAATAGTCAGCAAATACTTCCTATTTGGGTAGTGTTGTGGGGGTGGGCTGGCCCCTTAGACACTTTTCCCGAATATTGATATCAGATTCGTTCTCTACTCCCAAATATCTTTCATTTGAGCCCTATATTGCTATGGTTGTAAATTTGTCCGCTTGGGGGATGTTTTTGGGGGGAGGCGGCCCCCCAAACACTTGGTCCCATATTTGGATATCAGATTCGAATTCTATACTTTAATACCTTTTATTTAAGCCCCATATTGCCATGGTCAGTAAATAAGTCCTGTTTGGGGGGGGTTTTTTGGGGAAGAGTGGACCCCCAGAAACGTGGTCCCACATTTGGATATTAGATTCGTATTCTACTAGCAAATACCTTTCATTTGACTCCCATATTGCCATGGTCGGTAAATATGTCCGATTTAGGTGTGTTTTGGGGGTTGGGGTGGTCCCCCTAACACTTGGTCCGACATTTGGATATCAGGTACGTTTTCTTATCCTAAATACCTTTCATTTGAGTCCCATGTTGTCGTGATTGGTCTGAATATATGCTTGGTAGGTTTTAGGTTGGGGCTGCCCCCCTAGGTACCCTATTCGAAATTTGGATACCAAATTTTTATTTTTATCGCGCCACCCATCTCCGAGATGTGGCGTTTCTGAAAATAAGGGTAAGGGGGAGGGTCCGGCCCCCCTAGGTACCCTCTCTGAAATAAGGATACCAAATTTTCATTTTTATCGCACCACCCATCTCCGAGATCTGGCGTTTCTGAAAATAAGGGTAAGGGGGAGGGTCCGCCCCCCCTTCAGATATCAAAAAATTGTGCACTATCTGTGAAAATTTCAAGAAAATCGGTTCAACCGTTTCTGAGGCTATAAGGAACACACAAACAAACAAACAAACCTGAAAAAAAACACACATTGATTTTTATATATAAGATGACTGGGCTGGACCTAGGAGTCTCAATGTTAACCCAGAAAGGAATGAAGTCTGCCTGATCACAATATATGCGAAGGTGAGCTAATTAAACGCGCCACGTTTCCTTAAAAGAACGACTTTGTTATCTGATAAGGTCAACACTTAGAAGTGATGTTCGATAGAAAACCGAACTGGAATGGTAACATTCAGGAGCATACTGACCAGGCTTACAGATAGTGGGCACCCCGCACAAAGGCGTTGGCTCCAAATGGGGCCTGAATCCGAGTATAGTCCACTGGCTCTACATGAGCATGCTTACACCAATACTGACTTACACCGCAGTAGTTTTGTCTACTGCGATGGGGAAAAAGTGCAGCGTAAGGAAAAGATTCATAAAACATATTGTCTTGGCATAGGCGGAGCGATGAGGACCACGCCCACTGGGGCACTGGAGACTATTCAAGATATCCGACCCATAGACATATAGATTATGTGTGAGGCAGCCACTGCGACAATGAGACCTAAGGCGATGGGAGAATGAACAGAGGAAAGGAGCTGATCATATATTGGGGCGATTATAGGAAACTCTGAAAGAATGGAAGAGGTTTCCGATTGGATATCTGATACGACACTTGAGATCGAGTACGAGGCACTGCTGGCATCGGCACGGTTTTGGATTGACGGAACTCTGGTGTTGCCATCTGGAAGATCATGCTACACAGATGGATTAAAGCTGGAGAACAGAGTGGGCCTGGGGGTCTACATTGCGAACCCAGGGACTGAGATCTGTATTCGACTGCCAGACCATAATACGGTTCTGAAGCTGGAGACCCAGACGATCAAGGACTGTGTGAGGGCGTCGGGGACGTCGAGTGTCAACATCTTTACGGACAGTAAACTGGCCATCAGGACAATAACAACCAGGATGGTAAGGTCACGAACAGTCTTGGAGGAGATGTACTCCTTCTCTTAGGATGACACTATCCGCATCGTTTGGGTGCCGGGCCATAGATGTGTAAGGGGGAATGAAAAGCAGATGATTTGGTCGTGACGGTCAGAGGGCAATGGCCGGGCCCATAGCGAAAGAAGGGGGAATAAAAAGCAGAATGGTTTGGCAGCGCAAGTCAGAGGACTGCCGTTTATAAACTTGGTTAACCCGAAGCATATCGGATCAACGCAGTCCATGGTACGTCCAAAAGTGGAATGAGCGTGTTGAGCTTTGGTTTTGAGCATCGCGTTGCAAAAATGCCACTTTGCACAGAAAAGCTACGTGGAAATGTTAAAAAATTTACAACTTTGGCGCTTGAAGGCCAGCGTAATACTGTGGTGCCACCTGTTAGTAGAGTTTTTATTCGTCAAAGTTAAAAATGGTTTAACTCTTGCGAATTGATTTCTTGACATTTGTTTGCAGAGTTGCATTTTTCATGTCGACGAACGATAGGACGACGAAAATCCTATGAGGAGATCGGGATCGTAAAAAGACGAGACTACTACCGAAACGTAGTTAGAAAGAGGTCAGTATAGCTTTCGGTATCATAACGGGGCACATAAGCCTGCGAGCTCACTTAGGCAAAATATAAGTGCGACAATTGGTAGCATGTGTAGGGCATGCGGGGAGGATGATGAGACGTTAGAGCATTTCCTATGTCATTGCCTGGCTTTCGTGGCTAACAGACACCGGCACTTAGGTGAGGAAGGGCGTGGGCGACGAACGCCCAGGTAGGACAACGAAAGTCATATGGGGAGATTAGGATCGTGGGAAGACGAGGTTAATACAAAGAGGAAGTAAGAAGGAGACCAGTATAGCTTTCGGTATCATAACGGGACACATAAAGCAAAGAGCTCTTTCGCGCAAATAAGTGCCGCAATTGCTAGCATGTGTTGGGCATGTGGAGAAGATAATGGGACGTTGGGGCATTTCCCATGTCATTGTCCAGTTTTCGCTTCTAAAAGACGCCGGCACTTAGGTGGGGACACAATACCAGACATGATCCTAGTTAGGGGCGTGGTATGGAAAACAACTAAGGATTTTGGAAGTTGGAAAAATTTAAAAAAAAAAAACAAGTAAAAGCGTGCTAAGTTCGGCCGGGCCGAATCTTATATACCCTCCACCATGGATCGCATTTGTCGAGTTCTTTTCCCGGCATCTCTTCTTAGGCAAAAAAAAGGATATAAGAAAAGATTTGCTCTTCTATTAGAGCGATATCAAGATATGGTCCGGTTTGGACCACAATTAAATTATATGTTGGAGACCTGTGTAAAATGTCAGCCAATTCGAATAAGAATTGCGCCCTTTGGGGGCTCATGAAGTAAAATAGAGACATCGATTTATATGGGAGCTGCATCGGGCTATAGACCGATTCAGACCATAATAAACATGTATGTTGATGGTCGTGAGAGAATCCGTCGTACAAAATTTCAGACAAATCTAATAATAATTGCGACCTCTAGAAGCTCAAGAAGTCAAGACCCCAGATCGGTTTATATGGCAGCTATATCAGGTTATGAACCGATTTGATCCATACTTGGTACAGTTGTTGGATATCATAACAAAACACTTCGTGCAAAATTTCATTCCAATCGGTTAAGAATTGCGCACTCTAGAGGCTCAAGAAGTCAAGACCCAAGATCGGTTTATATGGCAGCTATATCAGGTTATGAACCGATTTGAACCATACTTGGCACAGTTGTTGCATATCATAACAAAACACGTCGTGCAAAATTTCATTCCAATCGGATAAGAATTGCGCCCTCTAGAGGCTCAAGAAGTCAAGACCCCAGATCGGTTTATATGGCAGCTATATCAGGTTATGGACCGATTTAAACCATACTTGGCACAGTTGTTGCATATCATAACAAAACACGTCGTGCAAAATTTCATTCCAATCGGATAAGAATTGCGCACTCTAGAGGCTCAAGAAGTCAAGACCCCAGATCGGTTTATATGGCAGCTATATCAGGTTATGAACCGATTTGATCCATACTTGGTACAGTTGTTGGATATCACAACAAAACACTTCGTGCAAAATTTCATTCCAATCGGATAAGAATTGCGCACTCTAGAGGCTCAAGAAGTCAAGACCCAAGATCGGTTTATATGGCAGCTATATCAGGTTATGGACCGATTTGAACCATAATTGGCACAGTTGTTGCATATCATAACAAAACACGTCGTGCAAAATTTCATTCCAATCGGATAAGAATTACGCACTCTAGAGGCTCAAGAACTCAAGACCCAAGATCGGTTTATATGGCAGCTATATCAGGTTATAAACCGATTTGAACCATACTCGGCACAGTTGTTGGATATCATAAGAAAACACGTCGTGCAAAATTTCATTCCAATCGGTTAAGAATTGCGCACTCTAGAGGCTCAAGAAGTCAAGACCCAAGATCGGTTTATATGGCAGCTGTATCCAACTGACCAACTGACCTACACTAATAAGAAGTATTTGTGCAAAATTTCAAGAGGCTAGCTTTACTCCTTCGGAAGTTAGCGTGCTTTCGACAGACAGACGGACGGACGGACAGACGGACGGACATGGCTAGATCGACATAAAATTTCACGACGATCAAGAATATATATACTTTATGGGGTCTCAGTCGAATATTTCGACTAGTTACAAACAGAATGACGAAATTAGTATACCCCCCATCCTATGGTGGAGGGTATAAAAATTCCAAGGGATATAATTTGGGCAAATATGCCCAGGAAAAAAAGGTTTTACCTAAGTTTTCTATAAAAATTAAGTTTTGGTATTTTCTTGTGAGAAACTGAAAAATGTAAAGAAATTTTTCATTTTTTACCTTAGACCCACATTGCAAAAGCAAACACTTTCCGTATTAAAACCCAATCAGACATAACGGCTCCAACAATACAACAATTATCAGCTTGAAAAGAAAGAAACTTTAGAAAAAGAAAACAGAAATTCATAAAACGTACCATTCCAGCCAAAAACTGTCACAAACGTCTGAACTTCAAGTCAAGGGGAAAAAGACAAGTTGAAGAAATCCGTTGCTGATGCGCTATTATTATGGCAACGTTAGCAGCCACCTTCAAGATATTCCACCAAATCGAAGTTTACCATCAGCATAATAATCGCTTTTTAATCGTTGTCTGGTCTGGCAAAAATGTCTTACGTTAATCGCTGTGCGGAGGCAGCAGGGAGTAGCGGAAGAAACTACTTTAAAAGGTGGCAACATAGAAAGGGGAAGAATCTGAAAAGTCCACAACTAAAGAAGGAAGAGGAAGAATGCTTAACTGGTTGGCAATTATTGACAGCAACTTCGAAGCTGCCATCCATCCATCCATCGATACATGCTTCCATCAGCCAAGATTTCAGCCCGTCTATAGTCACACAGTTGTCAGCCATTCATTCATTTGTGAAGGCAGTCATCCCAGTTTTTGACTTTGACAATTGAACTGTCTCGCTCCGATCGAGAGTTCCCTAAGAGCCAATAGTCAACTTCGAGGAGTAGTCTCTTGAAAAGGTTTTTGAGTGACATTCGTCTTCTAAGTCAAAGGCGAGAAGGAGGTAAGAAACACTCCATTTACTCTACTTAGGTTTTTCTTTTCTTTGGCTGGTAATGATGCATCTTTTCCATATCGTTGGCCCAGACACTAGAAGCCAGTGTCATCGTCATCATTGAATAGTTGCTTGACACTTGGTAACGTAAATGTCGCAGACAGTGTTGAATTCCGTTGTTACAACTGCGAAGCCAACTGATGCTACACTGTTGTCTTCTTCTTTTTCCTGTCTATGGCTAATGTCCACGGGGGAAATGTACCATTTTTTTTTTAATTTCAATAGTCTCATAATTGTCGAGCTGCTGGAACGCATTAATAATTCGCACCTTTGCTAAACTTGGCAAAAAACATCATCACACAGTTTTGCCATCATTATTTGTGGACAACCATGGGCGACAAGCATGTGGATATAGTGATGGGTGAAGAACTTGGACCATTTTTTTGCTTGCTTCAATTTAGAACTTGTATAAGAAGTCTTATAATGTTAAAAAGTTTCCTAAACACTGTAGGAATACCAAGTATAGTCAATATAGGTCAATAGTCTGCAATGTTGCCTAACCCTAAGCTCTGATGTCACCATTACATGGTTCTAACAAATAAGTCAATCGGGAATGCAATACGGTAGATGCCTTGGTGGCATGTTAAGGTTACAAGTAGGGGGGTCATGGGTTAGACTACCAACATAAACTTTTGTGATATCTCTTGGGACAAGTATTACCCAAAAGTGGAAAAAGGGAAATTTTGATGAAGGATTCTTCAAGCCTTACTTAAAAACAAACTTAAAATGCTTATAGCTCCTTAATTATGTGCCCTACGGTGAACTGCTTCATCATCAATTGAACTCAAATATTTTGTTCCATTCTTAAAAATGGTTGTAACTCCTTAAAAATGTGTATGATATGAGAAGCTCACAGATAGTCTAAACTTTAAAAACTATAGTCTCTCATGGCCAATATTGACAATCTAAATGCCACCTGTGGTGTTCCGTAAAACCATATTTTGAAGTCTGCAGGTTTGCTTGTAGTTGGTGAATGGGGGTCTTTTGTGCGTACAGCAAGCGCTGCCTGCTACCGAATATCCTGTTTAGGCTTATAATAGGTAGCGAAAGTTAGAAAAGAGGGTCCGGAATATGTGGCCATACACCACAGCCAAACGTATTGTGCTCTGCACTCTGAATTCTTAAAAGTAAACTCTAAAAAAGTCTATGAAAAGAATTTCGTGGTACTCGAAAAAAACCCTGTCCCGAATTTCGGCGAAATCGGACATTAAATACACCTTTTATGGACCCAAAACCTTAAAACGAGAGATCGGCCTATAGGGCAGCTATATCCAAATCTGGACCGGTCCGAGCCACATTGCAGAAAGATGTAGAAGAACCTAACACAACTCACTGTCCCAAATTTCGGCGAAATCGAACAATAAATGCGCCTTTTATGGGCACAAAACTTTAAATCGAGAGATCGGGCTATATGGCAGTTATATCCAATTCTGCACCGATCTGGGCCAAATTGAAGAAGGATGTCGAAGGATTTAACACAACTTACTTTCCCACATTTCGGCGACATCGTACAATAAGTGCGCCATTTATGAGTCCAAAACCATAAATCGAGAGATTGGTCTATATGCCAGCTATATCCAAATCGGAACTGATCTAGGTCAAATTGCAGAAAGTGCTAAATGCGCGTCCATTGCCCATGACCTCAAACCTGCCTGTGTCTTTCTGAAAGACTTCACATTAGTCTGTGGGTCTTTAATGGAGCTCCCATGCCTACTATGTTCTCTACTTTTGATTCATCCGTGCAGTATGAACTACTAAATGACGATGGCGCCCGAGCACGAACCTGACGATAGAACGCACTGTTCATTACAAGACAACAAAACATCTGAGCTCATGCCAGAGTCACACGGTTGGATATATCTTTAAAAATGAGAAAAATTGCATCTTGATCGAAAAAATAATGGTAAATTACCAGAGAAAATGGCTTTACGATTACACCCGAACGAAACGGCAACGAGTGTCTAGTTATGCTTCCAAACACCATACTGACCTCCTTCTCACTTCTCCTGAGTATAAGCCACGTTTCCTAATATGCGGATAACGCCATCGACGTCCTTCTGACCATTGCAATAGTCCACAGTGTTAAATGCGCGTCCATCGGCCATGCCCTTAAACTGAAAACTTCGCATTAGTCTGTGGGTCCTTAAAGGAGCTCCCATGCCTACAAAGTGAGATGATAATGGCACTCCAGCAGCGACCTGACGATGGATCGTAGTGTCTGACACAAGACAATAAAATATCTGATATCATGCCTGAATAACTCGGTTGGATATACTTCGTAAAACGAAAAAAATTGCGAAAAAGTTGACATCTCCAACGAAGGGATGACGGTAGATTATCTGAGAAAATGGCTTAGCGATTACACCCGGCAAAGTGCGTATGCTCTTTACAATTCTTGTTTTCTTAAGATCCGGATACATTGGATTTTCGAGGCCCTTTAGACCTTGCATTGTTAAACATACGCGACTGTCACCCACGCACTGAAAGACTTCGCTATAGTCTGTGGGTCCTTAATGTAGATATGTAGACACTCGGGCTCACTTTGTCCTCTAGTTTTAATTCATCCGTGCTGCAATATACCAGATGATAATGGCGCCCGAGCAGGGACCTGACAATGAATTGCAGTGTTCCGAAAACAACAAAAATACATCTGATGTCATGCCTGAATCACTCGGTAGGATATATGTTGTAAAACGAGAAAAATTGCGAGAAAGTTGGCATCTCGACCGAAGGGATTACGGTAGATTATCTGGGAAAATTGCTTAGCGACTACACCGAACAAAACGAGCGTCTTTAAATGTTTTCGAACGTCAGTATTAGACTTTTTTTTCCAAGACTTAGAATCTCCACAAACGATTTTCGTCTCCTGCTGCTCATTTCACTGGCTACATACGCGTCCGTAGCTCAAGCTCTTAATTAGGGCAGTATCGCTCTGTTAGGATATGCATTCACCAACTTTGCAGATCTTCTTCTCACTTCCCATCAGTACTAGCCTCGTTTTTTAAAATACGGGCATGTCCATAGATTTTTCGACGTCCTCCGTTCGTCGCCCACACCATTATCTCAGACGGTGTCGTCTTGCAACTCTTCGCACTCACCAAATTGACTGTTGGCAGTGCTTTGTCTTTTACGGACAAATCATCTCCATATTCACTGACACACTCTATGCTGGTTGGGTTTCGCCTGCAAGACAATATTGGTCAGGCAACCGCAAATATAACTCAAGCTCTGGGTCCTAAATGTAGACATCCAGGCCCACTGATGAAATACCACATGATAATGGATAGATCACAGTGTCTCGTACAAGAAAATTAAACATCTGATCTCACGCCTGAGTCACTCGGTGGTTCTCGCCTGTAAGACCATCTTGGTCGAGCATCCGTAAACTTAACTTATTCTCTTGTGCTCTTAATGTAGACCCCTAGGCCCACTGATGAACTATGTGGACTAGCAGCTGATAATGGCGGCCGAGCAGGGATCTGAAGAACAGGCGCAAAGTGAAAAACCTGGAATTAGCGCCAACGATGAATCGCAATGTGCAAGACAATAAAATATCTGATCTCATGCCTGAGTCACTCGGTTGGTTTTCGCCTGCAAGACCGCAAACATAACTCAGACTCTGGATTCCTAAAGTAGAACCCCAGTCCTACTGGTGAAATACATGAACTACCTTATGATAATGGCACCCAAGCAGAGGCGTAAATCCTAAAAACTGGAATTGCCGCCAAAGATGGATTGCAGTGTCCCATACAAGACAATTAAACAGCTGATCTCAACCCTGATTCAATCGGATTTTTTCGCCTGCAAGACCTTGTTGGTTATGCAACCACAAACATAACTCAGACTCTGGATTCCTTATGTATACACCCAGACCCACTGTTGAAATACATGAACTACCTTATGATAATGGCACCCGAGCAGGGACCTAACAAATACAGAGGCGTAAACCCTAAAAACTAGAATTGCCGCCAAAGATGGATTGCTGTGTCCTGTACTAGACATTAATCAGCTGATCTCATCCCTGAGCCACTCGGTTGATTTTCACCTGTTGGTCGGGTAACCGAAAAAATAGTTCAGCCTTTGGGTCCTTAATGTAGACCCCAAGGCCCACTGATGAAATATATGCAACTACTCAATGATTATGGCGCCCGAGCAGAAACCTAAAGACCATAGAGGCGCAAACCTTAAAAGCCGAAATCACCACCAACGATGAATCGTAATGTCCCGTACTACACATTAAAACATCTGATCTCATCACTGAGCCACTCGGTTGGTTTTCACCTGCAAGACCGTGTTGGTTAGGTAACCGCAAACATAGTTCAGCCTCTGTGTCCTTAATGTAGACACCCAGGCCTACTGTTGAAATATATGAACTAGAGACGCAAGCCCTAAAAACTGTAATTGCCGCCAAAGATGGATAGCAGTGTCCTATACAGACAATTAGACAACAAATCTCATCTTAGAGGTCCTCGGCTTGTTTTCGCAATTGAATTTCATGTTGGTAAGGCAACCGCAAACATAACTCTGACTATGGGTTCTTAATGTAGACCCCTTAATGTAGATTATAATGGCGCCAGACCAAAGAGCTGACGAACCCATATGAGCAAAGCGTAAAATCGGGAATCGCCGATCAATCGCTGTGTCCCGTACAAGACAATAAAACATCTGATCGCATGCCTCAGTTACATGTTGGTCAGGTAATCGTTTGTATAACTCAGTCCATAAATCCTTAATGTAAACCCCCAGGGTCGCTGGTGAACTAGCTGTTGTAATTGGCGCCCGAGCAGAGACCTCATCGGCGTGAAAGTTGGCATCTCTTCATAAGGTAAGGCAAAGTAAACTTCTACGTGGTTTACATAGAAAATAAAGTTAAGTCTTCGGAAAAGTTAACATCTGAGAGGAAGTCAAAATTGTGCTACCACGTCGTATATTTAGCCAAAACAGATTCACCGAAAATGAAATTATGATCATAGTTCAACATTCATTCATTCATTAGTGCTGTGCATTTCGTGGCATCTATGTTGATGCTCTACTGAAAGTAGGAATAAAAATTCAGTGTGGAGTGGAGGGCTCCCCAGTAGCCGAGTTGGTAGGGTGCTTGAATTACAAGTGCAGGGGTCGTAGGTTCGATTTCCGTCTGAAGCCTTGGTCCACAGAAGCTGCTGAAGTGGTATCACAATGGACCTAAAATTGTCTAAGTGAGTCTGTAAAGGACTGCCAATCTTATGTAACCTATCCTAGCCTATGGTAGCATCCCAAGAATATCTGTGACCGGGAATAGTTAAGACATCTGCATATATGACTCAGCATGGTGTCCAGATTTTCCTGACTTTTGAATAGGGACCACTCGATGAGTTTTCCGTACATGGGTTATTGCCAGAGTGGAGATGGGGGAATTGAGAGTTTCCACTTCATCGAGTTTGAGTCAGCGCCCATAACTTTATGACTTCAGCAACATTTTAGGCTTTGAATAACTGTGATGTGGCATCGACTTGGAGTTTATTTAACAAAACTCTGTGAAAATGGCTTTGGAGTCCGCTATCTGATGTTTGTTGAAAGCTATCGCGATTCGAATTGCGTTCCGCTTTAAGTTCGTAACAGATTTCAACATTGATCTACCTTAGAGGGCAACTGAGCTTGATTTGAAGTTTTCGAGGCACTCCGACTATATACTCCGCTGTTCTACCGCAATGATGATTGAGCAAAGAGATTTATCTGCACTGATAATGTTGAAAGGGGCGTTTGGCATCCGGAAGCAATCATGACATGATCTCTGAAACTTCAACATTCCGCCTTTATTAGGTTGGTGTATATTTGATGTGCAGATTCTATGAAGTCGTTGGGTCAATCATGGCCAATGATGATCTGAAGTGAGGTTTATGAAGGTAATCAAACTATTGGGTTGCCCAAAAAGTAATTGCGGATTTTTTAAAAGAAAGTAAATGCATTTTTAATAAAACTTAGAATGAACTTTAATCAAATATACTTTTTTACACTTTTTTCTAAAGTAAGCTAAAACAGCTGATAACTGACAGAAGAAAGAATGCAATTACAGAGTCACAAGCTGTGAAAAAATTTATCAACGCCGACTATATGAAAAATCCGCAATTACTTTTTGGGCAACCCAATAGCATTGGAAGGATCCTACAATCCAAGTTGGTCCATCATCGTTTATGGTGCATAACCTGGAATAACCTGTTCCTTTAATACTGCGCCACTCCGATCTTGCCCAAAGTGTGGTTGCGCGTTGGTCCATCTACTGCTAGTCTAGAGCCTGAGATTCCGTTTGTGTTACCTGAGCAATTTTCTAATCTCTCGGTTAAGTTCACTTTTTTAAAGATCGCTTGGACGAATTCTGAGACTGTTCATTTCGCCGAACATAAAATTTATTTGCTAATCTCATCAATTTGGCTAGGAGTTGGGATCCCATGAAAGACATTCGATCTAAGATCTTTCCTTTCGGGAAAAACTTAACTCCGGCTTATTTTCCCAATTCAATTTTCATACTTCAAATGATGGTGTCCACGAAACTATTTCTCTCAAATTGACTGATTATCACAATCATAGCTGACAACTGCCTAAAGAACTGTGCGATTCCTTGGCCGCAATAAGCACTGGCCAATTATGGCAATTTTACCATATGTGTGAATTTAGAAAAATTATTTTAACTTAACTGCAAATAGGAAATGAGACTCCGACTTCGTTTCGTCTGCCTATCAATCCTTGAGGCAATAAAAAGAACACTGCAATACATTTGCCATGTGATGATGTGGTGATGATACCTTATGATTGGTGATTGCTAATGATCAGTGAGTGAATGATCATCTATCAATAATGGACTATGGTCGACTGCCAGGCAGCATGAGTGAGTGAGAACATCTCCAATTGAGTAGGCCCCCACTCCAAGCCGACGAATGTCTGCCACGGATGCATTATCTTTGCTTGCATTGAAATTGTTGGCGTTGTGGCACAACGACGTCAACGACGTTGCATGAATGTATGAGTTTGTAATGACTTGGGGCAATTGCCTTCGCGTACACTTTAACTGCCTCGCTGGCTGACGGCAACTGGATAAGGCAATAAAAAGGTGATGATATTGACACTCGATTGGCACGAGCTCTGCAACTTGGTTAGCTATGAAAAAACGAAAACAAACCCAAAGCAACATTGTTCATGTTGCTATTTAAGGCATAGAACATTGTTCGAAATCTCATCTAGACAAACTTACTTAAATGGTGCGAATAGTCCCGCGCGCAAAAAAAAACACCAAACACAAAACAACCTACATAACTAAAAAATAATAATTTATGAAAAAGTTGTTACAAATGCTTTTCTTGCAGTTGAAGTTGAAGTTGAAGCTCACATCATTTCTGTGATATGTTTTCGAATTGCTTCCTCATGGGCTCTTGGCGAATTTCAATGTGGCAAAGTCGAATTGCTAAAACTTTCAACGAAACATTCTTGTGGAAACACCTGTTTTCGTTGTTATTTTTTCACTCTCGCTCTTCCTGCTACTCCATGGCTTTCTTTTAATTGTCCACCTCCTGACTGGCTGCCTTCCTTTAATTGAAATCATTAACTGAACTAAATTTTTGCTGACTACTCTCAAAACATGCGCAAGTAAAACATTTGAAACAACAAAACAACCTGCAACGTTTTTGTCTTCATCATTGCGAATGGCATATATTTTAATTTTTAATTTTGCTGACGAGTGCTGTGTGCAAAACGGCCACATTAGTTAACTCACATTCGTTATCAGATGATGATGATGATGATGATGTACTCGTTCGTCAAAATGTAGCAGACTTCTTTCATGGAAGGAATAAATTTTGTAAACAGTGGAACGCAAAAGCTTTCTCCGGGAAAAGGGTACTAAAACTACCTTTTACTTAAGAGAAGAGTACTAAACCTTCTATTTGCTTAAAAAAGGGCATTAAGACTCCTTTTTTCTTTATTATAAGTTTACGAAACCTTCCCTAAGACAACCTCTAACTCAAGGCCAAGGTAGTAATATTACCCTTCCTTAGGGCATGGGTACTAAAACTCCTTGTACTGAAAGAAAGGGTAATAAAACTATACATTCCTGAAGGAAAGGCTACTAAAACTACACTTTCCTAAAGGAAAATGTAATACCTGAAGGAAAGGGCATTAAAACTAACTTGTCCTGAAAGAAAGGTTACTAAAACTACCGTTCCCTGAAGCAAAGGGTACTTAAGCTACACTTTCCTAAAGCAAAGGGCACTCAAACTACTCTTTACTGAAGTCAAGGGTATTAAACCTAACCTTTTGTTAGGAAAAACGTACCAAAAGAAAGGGGACCAAAACTGCACTTTTCTATTAAAACTAACCTTTCCTTAGGAAAAGGGTACTAAAGCTACCCTGATCTTTTGGAAAAGGGTACTTATACTACCATTTTCTTTTGGAAAAGGAAATGGTAGTTAGCCACCTTCCCTTAGGAAAAGGGAACTAAAACAAACCTTTCCTTAAAGAGAAGTTACCAAAATAATCCTTTCATTATGGAAAGGTACTAAAACTATCCTCTCTTTAGGATAAGAGTAGTAAAACCACCCTTTCCCTAGGGAAAGAGTGCTAAACCTACCATTACTTAGGGAAAGGTACTAAAACTACATTTTCCTTAGGGTAAAGTACTAAAACCATCAATTCCTTAGGGAAAAGGTACTATAACTACCCTTTCCTTAGGGTATGGGTACAAATTCTACCCCTTCTTTAGCGAAAAAACACCAAATCTATCCTTTTCTTAGGGAAGGGTACTAAAACCACCATTTCCTGGGGGAAAGAGTACTAAAATTACCCTTTGCTTAGGCAAAAGGGTACTAAACCTATCGTTTCCTAAGGGAAAGTGTACTTAAACTACCCTTTCCTTAGCGAAGGGGGAACCAAAATTACACTTTTCTTTGGAAAAGAGTACTAAACCTACCCTTTCCTTAGGAAAGTTACCAAAAATACCATTTTCTTATGAAAAGGGTACTATAACTACCCTTTGTTTAGGGAAAGGGTACCAAAACTACCCTTTCCATAGAGAAAGGGTACTAAAACTACCCTTTCCTTAAGGAAAGTATAACAAAACTACCTTTTCCTTAGGAAAGGGTACTAAAGCTACACCTTCTCTAGAAAAGAGTACTTAAACCACCCTTTTCTTAGGGAAAGGTTATTGAAAAAATCTTTTCCTTAGGTTAATGGTAGTAAAAACAGCTTTTTCTAAGGAAAGGGGAACTAAAACTACCATTTCTCTAGGAAAGGGTGCTTAAATTACCCTTTCCTTAGATAAGGGGTAACAAAACTACCCTTTTCTTAGGGAAAAAGTACGAAACATACCCTTCCCTTAGGAAAAGGTTACAACAACTATCCTTTCCTTAGGGAAAGGTTACTAAAACTATCCTTTCCTTAGCGAAGGGGTACCAAAACTACCCTTTTCTTTGGTAAAAAGTACTAAACCTACTCTTTCCTTAGGGAAAGTTGCCAAAAATACCCTTTTCTTACGGAAAGGGTACTAAAATTAAACTTTGTTTAGGGAAAGGGTACCAAAACTACCCTTTCCATAGAGAAAGGGTACTAAAACTACCCTTTCCTTAAGGAAAGTGTACCAAAACTTCATTTTCCTTAGGAAAGAGTACTAAAACTACACCTTCTCTAGAAAAGGGTACTCAAATCACACTTTTCTTAGGGAAAGTTTATTAAAAAACCCTTCCCTTAGGTAAAGTGTAATAAAAATAACTTTTTTTAAGAAAAAGGGCACTAAAACAAGCATTTATCTAGGAAAGGGTACTTAAACTACCCTTTTCTTAGATAAGGGGTGACAAAACTACCCTTTTCTAAGGAAAAGGGCACTAAAACTACAATTTCTCTAGGAAAGGGTACCTAAACTACCCTTCCCTTAGTGAAGGGGTACCAAAACTACTCTCTTTTTGGTAAAAAGTACTAAACCTACCCTTTCCTTAGGGAAAGTTACCAAAAGGGTACTAAAATTACACTTTGTTTAGGGAAAGGGTACCAAAACTACCCTTTCCATAGAGAAAGGGTACTTAAACTACACCTTCTCTAGAAAAGGGTATTTAAACCACACTTTTCTTAGGGAAAGGTTATTAAAAAATGCCTTTTCTTAGGTAAAGGTTAGTAAAAATAGCCTTTTCTAAGGAAAAGGGAACTTAAACTACCATTTCTCTAGGAAAGGGTACTTAAACTACCCTTTCCTTAGATAAGGGGTAACAAAACTACCCTTTTCCTAGGGAAAACATACTAAACCTACCCTTCCCTTAGGAAAAGGTTACTAAAACTATCCTTTCCTTAGGGAAAGGTTACTAAAACTACCCTTTCTTTACCCTTTTCTTATGAAAAGGGTACTAAAACTACCCGTTTTTTAGGGAAAGGCTACCAAAACTACCCTCTCCATAGAGAAAGGGTACTAAAACAACCCTCTGCTTGGGGCAAGGGTACCAAAACCATCATTCCCTGAAAAACGGGTACTAAAGCTGCCCTTTCCTTAGGGAAAGGGTACTAAAACTACACTCTGCTTAGGGAAAGGGCGCTAAAACTACCCTTCCTTAGCGAAAGGGTACCAAATCTACCCTTTTCTTTGGGAAGGAGTACTAAACCTACCCTTCCCTTAGGGAAAGTTACCAAAAATACCCTTATCTTATGGAAAGGGTACTAAAACTACCCGTTGTTTAGGGAAAGGGTACTAAAACTACCCTTGCCTTAGCGAAGGGGTACCAAAACTACCATTTTGTTTGGGAAAGAGTACTAAACCCACCCTTTCCTGAGGGCAAGTTACCAAAAATATCATTTTCTTATGGAAAGAGTACTTTGTTTAGGGAAAGGGTACCAAAACTTCCCTTTCCATAGAGAAAGGGTACTAAAACTACACCTTCTCCAGAAAAGGGTTCTTAAACCACCCTTTTCTTAGGGAAAGGTTATTAAAAAATCCTTTTCTTTAGGTAAAGGGTAGTAAAAATAATTTTTTCTTAGGAAAAAGTCACAAAAACTACCATTTCTCTAGGAAAGGGTGCTTAAACAAACATTTCCTTAGATAAGGGGTAACAAAACTACCCTTTTATTAGGGAAAAAGTACTAAACCTACCCTTTCCTTGGGGAAAGGGTACTAAAACTACCCTTTCCTTAGGGAAAGCGTACTAAAACTACCCTTTCCTTAGGAAACGGTACTAAAAAAAAGGCGTACTTGGACCACCCTTTTCCGAGGGAAAGGTTATTAAAAAAACACTTTCCTTAGGTAAAGGGTGGTAAAAATAAATTTTTCTTAGGAAAAGGGCACTAAAACTAATATTTCTCTAGGAAAGGGTACTTAAACTGCCCTTTCCTTAGACAAGGGGTAACAAAACTACCCTTTTCTCAGGGAAAAATTACTAAACCTACTTTTCCCTTAGAAAAAGAGTAATGAAACTATCCTTTCCTTGGGGAAAGGTTACTAAAACTACCCCTTCCTTAGCGAAGGGGTACCAAAAGTACCCTTTTCTTTGGGAAAGAGTACTAAACCTACAGTTTCCTTAGGAAAAGGGTACTAAAACTACCCTTTCCTTAAGGAAAGTGTACCAAAACTACCTTTTCCTTAGGAAAGGGTACTAAAACTACACCTTCTCTCGAAAAGGGTACTTAAACCACCCTTTTCTTAGGGAAAGGTTATTAAAACTATCCTTTCCTTAACAAAGGGGTACCAAAACTACCCTTTCTTTGGGAAAGAATACTAAACCTACCCTCTCTTTAGGGAAAGTTACCAAAAATACCTTTTCTTATGGAAAGGGTACTAAAACTACCCTTTGCTTAGGAAAAGGGTACTTAAACTACCCTTTCCATAGGGAAAGGTTATTAAAAAGACCCTTTCCTAAGGTAAAGGATAGTAAAAATAACTTTTCCTAAGGAAAAGGGTACTAAAACTACCATCTCTCTAGGAAAGGGTACTTAAACTACCCTTTTCTTAGATAAGGGGTAACAAAACTACCCTTTTTTTAGGGAAGACGTACTAAACCTACCCTTCCCTTAGGAAAAGGGTACTAAAACTATCCTTTCCTTGGGGCAAGCTTACTAAAACTACCATTTCCTTAGCGAAAGGGTACCAAAGCTACCCTTTTCTTTGGGAAAGGGTACTAAACCTACCCTTTCCTTAGGGAAAGTTACCAAAAATACCCTTTTCTTATGGAAAGGGTACTAAAATGACCCGTTGTTTAGGGAAAGGGTACCAAAACTACCCTTTCCATAGAGAAAGGGTACTAAAACAACCCTCTCCTTGGGGCAAGGGTACCAAAACTACCTTTCCTTAGAATAGAATACTAAAACTACACCTCTAGAAAAAAACAACAATAAAAACAACTGTTTTTAAGGAAAAGGGCACTAAAACTACCATTTCTCTAGAAAAGGGTACTTAAACTACCCTTTCCTTAGATAAGGGGTGACAAAACTACCCTTTTCCAAGGAAAAGGGCACTAAAACTACCATTTCTCTAGGAAAGGGCACCTAAACTACCCTTTCCTTAGATGAGGGGAAACAAAACTAATCTTTTCTTAGGGAAAAAGTACTAAACATACCCCTTTCTTAGGAAAAGGGTACTAAAACTATCCTACCCCTAGCGAAGGGGTACCAAATCTACCCTTTTCTTTGGGAAGGAGTACTAAACCTACCCTTTCCTTAGGGAAGTTACCAAAAATACCCTTATCTTATGGAAAGGGTACTAAAACTACCCTTTCCTAAGGGAAAGGGTACTTAGATTATCCTTTCTTTACAGAAAGGGTCCAAAACTACCCTTTCCCTAGGAAAAGTGTACTAAAACTATTGGGTTGCCCAAAAAGTAATTGCGGATTTTTTAAAAGAAAGTAAATGCATTTTTAATAAGACTTAGAATGAACTTTAATCAAATATACTTTTTTTCTAAAGCAGGCTAAAAGTAACAGCTGATAACTGACAGAAGAAAGAATGCAATTACAGAGTCACAAGCTGTGAAAAAATTTGTCAAGGCCGACTATATGAAAAATCCGCAATTACTTTTTGGGCAATCCAATACACTTTCCTTAGGGAAAGGGTACTAAAACCACCCTTTCCCTCTCCTTATGGAAATGGCAGCAAACCTTTATTGCTCTTAGGATAAGGGTACTTAAATAATCCTCTCCATAGGGAAAGGGTACTAAAACTACTGATTCCTAAAGGAAAGAGTACTAAACCTACTCTATTCTTACCCCTTCTGAACGGGTACTAAACCTACATTTTCCTTAGGGATAGGGTACTAAGCCTACCTTTTTCTTAGTTTAATGGTACTATTACTACTTTTTCCATAGAGAAGGTGTACCAAACCCATTTCCTCAGGGAAAGGGTGCTTAAATTACCCTTTCCCTATGGAAAGGCTACTAAAACTTCCCTTTTCTTAGGGAAAGGGTACTAAAACTACCTTTTCTCCAGGAAAGGGGTGCCAAAACTATATTTTCCTTAGGCAATGGGTACTAAACCTACCGTTTCCTTTGTTTAATGGTACTAAAACTACCTTTTGCTCAGGGAAGGTGTACCAAACCTAACTTTCCCTTAGGTAAAAGGTACTAAAATTACCCTTCCCATAGGGAAAGGGTACCAAAACTACCCTTGCCTTAGGGAAAGGGTACCAAAATTATGCTTTCCTTAAAAAAGGGTACTAAAGCTACCCTTTCCATAGGGAAGGGGTACCAAAACTCCTTTTCCCTAGGGAATGGGTACTAAAACTATCTTTTCCTTAGGGAAAAGGTACTAAACCTATCCGCTCCTTGGTTTAATGGTACTAAAATTACTTTTTCTTAGGCAAGGTGTACTAGAACTACCTTTGCCTAAGGTAAAGGGTACTAAAATTACCCTTTCCATAGGAAAGGGTACCAAATCCACCCTTTCTTTAGGGAAATATATCAAATCTACCCTTTTCTTGAGAAAAGGGTTGGTATTCTTATTCTTCCCTTAAGAAAGGGTACTAAAGATACCCTTTCCTTAGGGAAGGGGAACCAAAACTACCCTCTCCTTAGGGAAAGGGTACTAAACTTACCCTTTCCTTAGGGAAAGTGTACCAAAACTACCCTTTCCTTATGGAAACGGTACTAAAACTACTCTTTCTATAGAGTTGGGGGTCCAAAACTACCCTTTGCTTAGGGAAAGTGTACTAAAACTACACTCTCCTTGGGGAAAGGGCACCAAAACTAGCCTTTCCTTAGGGAAAGTGTACTAAAACTACACTCTCCTTAGGGAAAGATTACCGAAACTATCCTTTCCTTAGAGAAAGAGTACCAAAACTATCCCTTCCCTAGGGAAAGGGTACTAAAAACGCCGTTTCCTTAGGAAAAGGGTAATAAAACTACCCATAGCCAAAGGCCGTATCCAAAACTGTGTTCTGGGATTATTCTCACAAAATAAATTTGTTCGCAATATTTCGTCATTTTTACCACTGTAACTACCAATACTCCAGTGCTTATTCGTCCTTATACGTCATTCGCATATGATGCGAGCTAAAGTGTCCGTCCATCAAGCAAACGGTTAATTTTTGTATTATTTATTTATTTAGCAGTTGATGGGGTAGACCAATTGGAAAATGGTAATGGCAAATAATTGCATAAATAAATATTTGAATAGTCAATGATGATGTTGATGATGGTTGTCCAACAGACAACCAAGCTGCCAACTAGCCATTGCCATGGACTGTGTGGTAAAATAGCGCTGACACAAGATCAGGTAGAAACTCAGTGTAGGGAAGTTGTGGAGGGTTATAATGGTGGCCAATATCAAGATTATCAGGCCTGAGTACGCATTTTTAAGAACTTCCTATTGCCGTGGGTTCTTGCAAGCAATGTTGAGGTAAGTGTACTCGTATACATGAAAGCAGGCCTTTAGCTAAATAATGGCAATATTATTTTTTAGAGTGTTTAGAAAAGCAATTTAAAATTTAAACTTTCTTACAATTGATTAAATTAGGATTTTTAATTTCCAAGAATAAATCATTTGACTTGCTTTTTGCTTTGTTTCTCTGGCAGAAATCATGACTGGCTTTCGGCCATCTTGATATGACCCTTTTCTCAATCCTATTGCCAATTCATGTTTACCATGTCTCCGAAAGAAAATTAATTCCAAACACATTCTGGAGCAGGCAAATATAAATCATCACATATATCGGCTCAAATGTTGGCAATATACCGCCAACAGGATAACAAAACTATCAAGTCATAGTTTTACCCTCATATTTATAAATGTCTGTTTTGTAATGGAGAGCGTAGTTGTGGCGGCGAGGGGGGGGGGGGACTATTTGCCATCATAATCATTTAGAGCACCAAACATATCCTTAAATTATTACAAACTCTGGCGAAACACGCAAAATGAACATTTGTCATATTTTTTTCTGTTCTGGGCTGCAGCATTTTGTTGTTAGCTTAGGTAGTGTGTGGAAAATGTTGAACAAATAACTGGCAGGAGTTAGGTAACCTCCCACAAATCTCACTTTGAATTTTCAAATGTAACGACAACACTTAAAACTAACCTTTTTGGGTAACTAGAAAAAAAAAATTGAAAAATCTGAAATTTGTTGCAAACTTGCTAATATGGGCAATTTCGTATAACGTCAGAAGTGGATATGAATTTAATTTATAATGGGTGAAAACAAAAAGGAAGCCAATAAATTTGGCCGGTCTGAACTTTGGATACCCACCACCATAGACCATCGGAAAGCTTCACTTTCCTTAGATAAGCGAAACCATCAATGACAGCAATTTTAAAATGACAAAAATACAGTCAGGGAAATCGGAACCAGCAAATAGTTCAGGACAGCATTTTGAGTCAAAGGAGCCATATTTGGACCAAGGAAACATCTATAGTTTAGAGAGCGAAATTAGAAAAAGTAGATTTACTAAATCCCTAAGAAGTGGAAATTTTAGTACCCTTTCTCTACCAAAGCGAAACTTTTAGTACACTTTAACTAAAGACAAGAAGTTCAAAAACCACTCTACCGTAGGAAAAGACAGCCTAAGAATCCCTTCCCTAAGCAAAGGAAAAATTAGGAACCCTTTCCCCTAGCGAAAGCGTAGTTTAAGTACCCTTTACCTAGGGAAAGGTGGTCTTAATACCCTGTGCCTAATGAAAGGGCAGTCTAAATACCCTTTGCCTAGCTACATTGATTTTTATAAAAAATCGGCTTAGGCAGGGTGTAATCAACACTGGCTGGAACATCGGAACATCGGCAGAAACATCGGGAAAATGTCCGTAGCCGCCACATGACCAATGAGAAACCCCCCTTACCTCAAAGCAGTAGTCCATGCAATTTGGGTACCCACAATGTCCAGAGGCATAAGATGTAGCATTGAGTTAAGTTCATCAGATGGTGTCGTCCTCAGTATGGCTATGATGTACAAACAAGCCATCCTTTGGATCCTGTTAAGTATTGAGCAGTTGGTGGAATTTTGAAGCGCCGTCCACCAGACCACAGCACCATATAGCATTATAGGTCTGACAACTGCAGTATATACCCAATACTTGACACGCGGTCTAAGCCCCAACTTTTGCCCATGGCTTTCTTGCTGGTGTATAGGGCAAGAGTGGCCTTTCTTGCCCCCAAAAAAAAATTTGGATTTAAAGTTCAATTTCCTGTCCAGCAAAATACCCAGGTATTTTGCGCTTTCTGTAAATGGAACATTCTCACCACCCAAGGAGACAGGTTCCACTGTAGGCAACTTGTATCTCCTGCTGAAAAGAACTACTTTTATCTTGCACGGATTTATACATCATCAGGGCCTGGCGACTTAAAGGACTCGAAACTTCTTATCGCCCAAAGGATTTTCGGCTCAGACACAATTTCCCTAATAGCCTCCGACGAATGCATACCAGCGATAACCTCTTCTGGCGCCATTTTTCTAAGGAAAGATTATTTTTAGTACCTTTCCCTAAAAAAAGGGGTATTTTAGTACGTTTTCGCTGAGTAAGGGCTATTTTTAGTACCCTTTCCCTAAGGAAAGGGATTTTTTAGTACTTTTTCCCAAAGGAAAGGGTATTTTAGCACCCTTTCCTAAGGAAATTGTAGTTTAGGTACCATTTCCCTAAAAAAGGCTAGTTTTAGTACTCTTTCCCAAAGGAAAGTGTATTTTTAGCATCCTTTCCATTAGGAAAGGGTAGTTTTAGTACACCTTGCTAATGGAAAGGGTAGTTTTAGTACACTTTGCTAATGGAAAGGGTAGTTTTAGTACCCTTTCCCTTAGGAAGCGGTAGTTGTAGTACCCTTTTCTTAAGGAAAGATTAGTTTTAGTACCCTTTTCCTAAGAAAACAATAGTTTTAGTACCGTTTCCCTAAGGAAAGGGTAGTTTTAGTACCGTTTCCCTAAGAAAAGGGTAGTTTTAGTACCCTTTCCCTAAGGAAATGGTCGTTTTAGTACCCTTTCCCCAGGGCAAGGGTAGTTTTAGTACCCTTTCCATAAGGAAAGGACAGTTTTAGTAGCCTTACTCTAAGAGAAGGGTAATTTTAGTACCCTTTGCTTAAGGGAACTATAGATTTAGTACCCTTTCCCTAAGGAAAGGGTAGTTTTTGAACCCTTTTCCTAAGGGTACCTTTCCTAAGGAAGCGGTAATTTACTACCCTTTCCTTAAGGAAAGGGTAGATTTAGTAACCTTTGTCTAAAGAAAGGGTAGTTTTATTACCCTTTCCTTAAGGAAAGCGTAGATTTAGTACACTTTGACTGAGGAGGGGTAGTTTTAGTACCCTTCTCCTAGGGAAATGGTAGTTTAGGAAAGGTTAATTTTATGAAATTTTTCTTGAGGAAAGGATAGCTGTATTGCCCTTTTCTTAAGGAAAAGATAGTTTTATTACCTTTTTCTTTAGGAAAGGGAAGTTAAAGTATTATTTTTGTAGCTACAGATTACTTCTTTCACTCTTTGCTTGAGAAAATGGGGGTTTTAGTACCCTTTCGTTAAGGAAAGGGTTGTTTTAGTACCTTTTCCTAAAGGAAAGGATTAATTTTGATACCCTTGCGCTAAGAAAAGGGTATTTTGGCTACCCTTACACAAAAAGGGTAGTTTTGATACCCGTTCCCTAAGAACATTTTAGTTTTAGAACGTTTAAACTTAGGAAAGGGTAGTTTTTGTACCCTCTCGCTAAGGAGAAGATAGTTTAAGCACTTTTTCCTTAAAGAAGGGGTAGTTTTAGTAACCCTTAAGGAAAGGGTTGTCTTAGTGCTCTTTTCGTCAGGAAAGGGTAGTTTTAGTATCTTTGTTTCCAAGGAAAAAGTTGTATTTGTATTCTTTTTTCAAGGAAAAAGTAGTTTTAGTACTCTTTTTCCAAGGAAAAAGTAGTTTTAGTACTCTTTTTCTTAGGAAAAAGTAGTTTTAGTACTTTCGTAACGAAAGACTTGTCTTCGAACTTCTTCTTGAAGGAAAATGTACTTTGATTACTCTTTTGCTATGGGAATACTATAACTATACTAGTACTCTTTCCCTGAGGAAACGATAGTTTTAGTACTCTTTCCCTAAAAAAAGTATATTTTTAGTACTATTTTTCTCAGGAAAAGGTCTTTTTTGTACTCTCTTTAGGGAAAGGGTTGTTTTAGTGGACTTTTCTTGAGAGAATGTGGTTTCAGTATACTTTTTCGAAGGAAAAGATATTGGGTTGCCCAAAAAGTATTTGCGGATTTTTTAAAAGAAAGTAAATGCATTTTTAATAAAACGTAGAATGAACTTTAATCAAATATACTTTTTTTACACTTTTTTTCCAAAGCAAGCTAAAAGTAACAGCTGATAACTGACAGAAGAAAGAATGCAATTACAGAGTCACAAGCTGTGAAAAAATTTGTCAACGCCGACTATATGAAAAATCCGCAATTACTTTTTGGGCAACACAATAGTTTTAGTACACTTTCCTTAAGCAAAGGGTAGTTTTAGTACACTGTGTGACGAAGGGACACTTTTGTTATTGTTGTTTAACCTGCCGAACTAAATATGGTAGCGCTTAAGAACGCCACTGGCAAAAAGTTGTTGTTGCGTACTTGCTGGCGCTTAATAACGCAAACGAATAAACGATCCTTTTTGGTTTCCCAATAGTTCGGCTAGTGAAACTTGAGTAAGTATATTAGCCAATGGTAACCTATTAATATCATATATAGCTTATAATCCTAAAATAGAACATAACATTTTGTAAACAAATGTTAGGTTCTTAACAGCTGTGCAGTGCTAAACAGCTGATTCAGCTCAGGGTATACTCATGAAGGTATCGATCATATCGATAGCAAGACAACTGTTTTTGAGAAAAAGAGTAGGTTTCGTAAACTTTCATTAGGGAAAGAGTAATTTTAGTGCAATTCTTTCAAGGAAAATTTAGTTTTAGTATGTTTTCCTTAGAAAAGTGTAGTTTTAGTAAATTTTCTTACGCAAAAGTTAGTTTTAGTACTTTTTCTTATGGAAAAACTAAAAGTTTATACATATTTTTTTTAAGCTTAAGGGTAATTTTAGTACCCTTTTCTTTAGGAAAAGGTAGTTTTAGTACCCTGTCTCTCAAGAAAAAGAAGTTTTAGTACAATTTCTTGACTTCGTAGTCTAAAAACACATGAATTGTATAACAGTTGAAAAGGCACTGAAATTAATGTAACGAAATGTAAATGTCATGAAAATTTTCTCAAATAGATACAAATGCCGATACTCGAAGGCTTCTTGGCGGGCTTAAATAGCTAAACTCAGCCACTTTGACAGCAGCAGCATTCGAGTCAGCAATAAAATGGTAAAATCAGCCTTACTCCTTGATTTACTCTCCCCCCTTTTTTATTTCGCTCTTCGGGTAACCTCTTTCACCTTGGTATGGTGGTGAGAACTGTGAGTCTGTGATCCCAGAATACAGACCAGTTGATGGAATAGCTCGGATAACATCCAAACCATCCACATACTCTCATCTCATTGGAGCTGCCTCCTTAATGCTGGACATTTTCTTAAGGAATTTTTTTTTTTAATTTTTTAAGAAAAGGTTAGCTTTGGTACATTTTCTGGAGAAAGAATAGTTTTTAGTGTATTTTTTAAGAAAAAGATAGTTTTAGTACGCTTTCCATAGGGTTCAAGGAACCGAATATGCTTCAGAAAACTATATAGGGTTCAGATAACCGTCTACGGATAACGGAAACATTATGTTTTAGGGAACCATCTATTATTCTGGAAACCCTTTATATGTTAAGGAACAATTTTTAGTTCAGGGAACTATTTATAGTTCAGGGAAAAATTTTTGGTTCAGAGAACCCCTCATATTTCAGGGACCCATTCATGGTTTAGGGAATCCTTTATGGCTTAGGGAACCAATTTAAGTTCAGGGAGTCATATTCATAACATCTCAATCCCTCTCCCACCCGGTCTCCCTCTCCCACCCGGTCTCCCTCTCCCACCCGGTCTCCCTCTCCCACCCGGTCTCCCACTCCCACCCGGTCTCCCTCTCCCACCCGGTCTCCCTCTCCCACCCGGTCTCCCTCTCCTACCGATCTCCCTCTCCCACCCGGTCTCTCTCTCTCCCACCCGGTCTCCCTCTCCCCCGCATTCCCACTCACCCTCTCCCCCTCTCTCTCCCTCATCTTCCCCTATTCCCTTTTCTCTCTCTCTCTATTTTAGAGCCTATTTTCTGTATACTTCATTGCAAGGAACCAATCCTCTTTCAATTTTCAATAGACATGTTATCATCCTTTATGGCATATTCCTATGTCCAAAGTTTCATTGTGCAGTACATCGTCCAAGCATAGATATCCTCGTATGCTTTTATCCATCAACTCCATATTGGTGTACAATTCACATCTAATGCCTCATATGGAAGATATGGTGGTTTTGTTACAACTCATAACTCGCCATATGAATTGGACGTTTCCATTTTAATGAAATAAACTAAACTCGGCACAAGAGTAGTTTCTGGTCATAAATTAAAATGTTATAACTAACCAAAGGCGACCACCGACAGTTCAACTACCAAACAGCAGCAGTTGCAGAAGCAATAACTGCAAACTCTATTTCGTTCGAACCAAAAACTAAGCACAAAACTCTAAAACCAAATCAAGAACTGCTGAGTGCTGTGCAACACACTCAACTCCCAAGAAGAAGAAGAAGAACAAGTCAAACAATTGTTGTGGTCTTCTCTACTTGGGCAGTATGGCTGGCCGTCAGTGTGCTGTAGTCTGGTGGATATTGTTGTTTAATTTATGTAGTTGTTACTTTTTAGTATACAGCCATCACCAAACAATAATGATGGCAGCAGCAACAACAGCAGCAGGAGCGGCAATAGTTGCTGATATCGTTTGGCATGCTATCTACTCCTCTTCTTTGTAAGCTGCTTTGTTTGTTTGTTATTCATTTATTGCTTATTCAGTATTGGTTCCTGTTCTTTGGTGGCTTTTGTTTTTAACCCAAGCTATTCTTTACCTTCACAAATTGTGGTCGATTAGAAAGATTTTGTAATTGAATAGTTGCAATTTTGCATATAGGATTGTTCATTGAGAATGTAAATGGTTTGAATTTAGGGAAGGATATACTAAACGAACTGACCAATTCTAGGATTGAATGATCCATGTGAGGAACATGTATCAAAACTTCTTAAGATCTGCTTGCGAATCAGGATTAATGTGAATATGTCCATGAAGATTAAGCTAACTTTAACTAGCAGAGACACAAACCCATTCAATTACCAGCATATGAAGAAATGAACTCACCAATTATAGGATTGAATGATCTATGTGAGGAATATGTATCAAAACTTCTTAAGGTCTGCTTGCGAATTAGGACTTAAGTGAATATGTCCATGAAGATAAAGTTAATTTTAACTAGCAGAGACACAAACCCATTCAATTGGCAGCATATGAGAACTTTGAAGAAATGAACTCACCAATTCTAGGATTGAATGATCCATGTGAGGAACATGTATCAAAACTTCTTAAGGTGTGCTTGCGAATCAGGATTAATCTGAATATGTCCGTGAAGATAAAGTAAACTTTAACTAGCGGAGACACAAACCCATTCAATTAGCAGCATATGAGAACTTTGAAGAAATGTACTGACCAACTCTAGGATTGAATGATCTATGTGAGGAACATGTATCAAAACTTCTTAAGGTCTGCTTGCGAATCAGGATTAATGTGAATATGTCCGTGAAGATAAAGTTAACTTTAACTAGCAGAGACACAAACCCATTCAATCAGCAGCATATGAGAACTTTGAAGAAATGAACTCACCAATTCTAGGATTGAATGATCTATGTGAGGAACGTGTATCAAAACTTCTTAAGGTCTGCTTGCGAATCAGGATTAATGTGAATATGTCCGTGAAGATAAAGTTAACTTTAACTAGCAAAGACACAAACCCATTCAATTAGCAGCATATGAGAACTTTGAAGAAATGAACTCACCAATTCTAGGATTGAATGATCCATGTGAGGAACGTGTATCAAAACTTCTTAAGGTCTGCTTGCGAATTAGGATTAATGTTAATATGTCCATGAAGATAAAGTTAACTTTAACTAGCAGAGACACAAACCCATTCAATTAGCAGCATATGAGAACTTTGAAGAAATGGACTGACCAACTCTAGGCTTGAATGATCTATGTGAGGAACGTGTATCAAAACTTCTTAAGGTCTGCTTGCGAATCAGGATTAATGTGATTATGTCCGTGAAGATAAAGTTAACGTTAACTAGCAAAGACACAAACCCATTCAACTAGCAGCATATGAGAACTTTGAAGAAATGTACTGACCAACTCTAGGATTGAATGATCTATGTGAGGAACATGTATGAAAACTTCTTAAGGTCTGCTTGCGAATCAGGATTAATGTGAATATGTCCGTGAAGATAAAGTTAACTTTAACTAGCAGAGACACAAACCCATTCAATTAGCAGCACACTGTTAGGAGCTTAGCAGAGCAATGCTAAAAATTTAACAGAAATGATCTATTGTAATATAGGATTGTTCATTGAGAATCGTAATGGCTTAAATTAAAGGAAGGTTATACTAAACGAACTGACCAATTCTAGGATTGAATGATCTATGTGAGGAACTTGTATCAAAACTTCCACATGTCCGCTTGCGAATCAGGATTTATGTGAATATGTCCGTGAAAATAAAGTTAACTTTAACTAGCAGAGACACAAACCCATTCAATTAGCAACACCCTGTTACGAGCATAGCAGAGCTATGCTAACAATTTAACAGAAAAGATCGAAAAATAAAATCAAGAAAACTATTAAACAAGTAAGAGCGTGCTAAGTTCGGCCGGGCCGAATCTTATATACCCTCCACTATGGATCGCATTTGTCGAGTTCTATGCGCGGTATCTCTTTTAAGGCAAACAAAGAATATTAAATAAGAACTGTTATGTTATAGGAGCATTATCAAGTTATAGTCCGATTCGGATCATAAATGAATGCTAAACATTGTAGAAGTCATTGGGTAATATTTCAGTTCATTTGGATAAGAATTGGACCTTGTAGGAGCTCAAGAAACAAAATTGGGAGATATGTTTATATGGGAGCTGCATCAAGCTATTGATCGATTCAGACCATATCAGACACGTATGTTGAAAGTCGGGAGAGAAGCTGTTGAACAAAATTTCTTCAAAATCGGATGACAATTGCGCCCTCTAGAGGCTCAAGAAATCAAGACCCAAGATCGGTTTGTATGGCAGCTATATCAGAGCACGGACCGATTTGAACCATACTTAGTACTGTTGTTGGAAGTGATACCTAAACATCACGTGCAAAATTTCAGTCAAATCGGAGGAGAATTGCGCCCTCTAGAGGCTCAAGAAGTCAAGACCCAAGATGGGTTTATATGACAGCTATACCAGATTATAAACCGATTTGAATCATACTTGGCACAGTTGTTGGATATCATAAAAAAACAAGTCGTGCAAAATTTTATTCCAATCGGACGAGAATTGCGCCCTATAGAGGCTCAAGAATTCCAGATCCAAGATCGGTTTATAAGACTGCTATATTAGATTATGAACCGATTTGAATCATACTTGGCACAGTTGTTGGATATCATAACAAAACACGTCGTGCCAAATTTCATTCGAATCGGATGAGAATTGCGCCCTCTAGAGGCTTAAGAAGTCAAGATCCCAGATCGGTTTATATCGCAGCTATATCAGGTTATATTCCGATTTGCGCCATACTTGGCACAGTTGTTGGATATCATAACGAAACACGTCGTCATTCCAATCGGATAAGAATTGCGCCCTCTGGAGGCTCAAGAAATCAAGACCCAAGATCGGTTTAAATGTCAGCTATATTAGAGCATAAACCGATTTCAACCATACTTAGCACAGTAGTTGGAAGTCATAACAAAAAACCTCATGTAAAATTTCAGCCAAATCGGATGAGAAGTGCGCCCTCTAGAGGCTCAAGAATTCAAGATCCCAGATCGGTTTATATGACCGCTATACCAGTCTATGAACCGATTTGAATCATACTTGGCACAGTTGTTGGATATCATAACAAAACACGTCGTGCCAAATTTCATTCCAATCGGATGAGAATTGCGCCCTCTAGAGGCTTAAGAAGTCAAGATCCCAGATCGGTTTATATCGCAGCTATATCAGGTTATATTCCGATTTGCGCCATACTTGGCACAGTTGTTGGATATCATAACGAAACACGTCGTCATTCCAATCGGATAAGAATTGCGCCCTCTGGAGGCTCAAGAAATCAAGACCCAAGATCGGTTTAAATGTCAGCTATATTAGAGCATAAACCGATTTCAACCATACTTAGCACAGTAGTTGGAAGTCATAACAAAAAACCTCATGTAAAATTTCAGCCAAATCGGATGAGAAGTGCGCCCTCTAGAGGCTCAAGAATTCAAGATCCCAGATCGGTTTATATGACCGCTATACCAGTCTATGAACCGATTTGAATCATACTTGGCACAGTTGTTGGATATCATAACAAAACACGTCGTGCCAAATTTCATTCCAATCGGATGAGAATTGCGCCCTCTAGAGGCTTAAGAAGTCAAGATCCCAGATCGGTTTATATCGCAGCTATATCAGGTTATATTCCGATTTGCGCCATACTTATCACAGTTGATGAAAGTCATAGCGAAACACGTCGTGCAAAATTTCATTCCAATCGGATAAGAATTGCGCCCTCTAGAGGCTCAAGAAATCAAGACCCAAGATCGGTTTAAATGGCAGCTATATCAGAGCATAGACCGATTTCAACCATACTTAGCACAGTAGTTGGAAGTGATACCAAAACACATCATGCAAAATTTCAACCAAATCGGATGACAATTGCGCCCTCTAGAGGCTCAAGAATTCAAGATCCCAGATCGGTTTACATGGCAGCTATATCAGGTTATTTTCCGATTTCCCCCATACTTTGCACAGTTATTGGAAGTCATAACAAAAAACCTCATGCAAAATTTCAACCAAATCGGATAAGAATTACGCGCTCTATTGGCTGAAGAACCAAAGCACCACTTGCAAAATTTCAGTCAGATCGGATGAGAATTGCGCCCTCTAGAGGATCAAGATGTCAAGATCCCAGATCGGTTTATATGGCAGCTGTATCAAAACATGGACCGATTCGGCCCATTTACAATCCCAACCGACCTACACTAATAAAAAAGTATTTGCGGCTAGCTTTACTCCTTCGAAAGTTAGCGTGGTTTCGACAGACAGACGGACGGACGGACGGGCAGGCGGATGAACATGGCTAGATCGACTTAAAATGACATGACGATCCAGAATATACATACTTTATGGGGTCTCAGACGCCTATTTCGAGGTGTTACAGACAGAATGACTAAATTAGTATACCCCCATCCTATGGTGGAGGGTATAAAAAATTCAGAAGAAACGACAACAAGAGCACTAAAAAGACCACTGTTCCATGGTTGTCAACCACTGATCAATCAGTTTTTCAAAAAATAAACACATAATTCACATAATGTCCGTGAAAGTAAGTTACTTTAACTAGCAGAGACACAAACCTATTCAATTAGCAGCACCCTGTTACGAGCTTAACAGAGCTATGCTAACAATTTTACAGAAAAGATCTAAAAATAAAATCAAGAAAAATAAAGAAAAAATTCAGAAGAAGCGACAACAAGAGCATTAAAAGGACCACAAACATTGCGAATTTTGTGAAAAATTATCTAACAAAGTAAAAAAGGCATAAGGGACAAATCTACAACACCATAAAGTCCAAAGTGAAAAGTGGAAAAACTAAGAGGGGTGCTGGGTGCCATTCTTAATACAGTTGTTGAAAGTCATAACAAAACACGTCATGCAATATTTCAGCCAAATCGGATAATAATTACGTCCACTAGAGGTTCAAGAAGTCAAGACCCAAGATCGGTTTATATGGCAGCTATATCAGAGTATGGACCGATTTGAATTTAAAGAGCACTAAAAAGACAACTACTCCATGGTTATCAATCAGTTTTTCAAAAAATAAACACTTAATTCACATAATGTCCGTGAAAGGAAGTTACTTTATTAGCAGAGACACAAACCTATTCAATTAGCAGCACCCTGTTACGAGCTTAACAAAGCTATGCTAACAATTTTACAGAAAAGATCTAAAAATAAAATCAAGAAAATAATGAAAAATTCAGAAGAAACGACAACAAGAGCACTAAAGACCACAAGCATTACGAATTTTGTAAAAAATTATCTAACAAAGTAAAAAAGGCATAAGGGACAAATCTACAACACCATAAAGTCCAAAGTGAAAAGTGGAAAAACTAAGAGGGGGACTGGGTACCCACTTATAGGGAAGGAAGCTCTTGATCGGTTAATTCTAACATTAACTTTAAATGCCAATTATCTCAAAGCTTCCTTCCCTATAAGTGGATACCCAGCACCCCTCTTAGTTTCTCCACCTTTCGCTTTGGACTTTTTGGTGTTGTAGATTTGTCCCTTATGCATTTTTACTTTGTTAGATAATTTTTTACAAAATTTGCAATATTTGTGGTCTTTAGTGCTCTTGTTGTCGTTTCTTCTGAATTTTTTTATTATTTTTCTTGATTTTTATTTTTAGATGTTTTCGGTAACATTGTTAGCATAGCTCTGTTAAGCTCGTAACAGGGTGCTGCTAATTGAATGGGTTTGTGTCTCTGCTAGTTAAGGTAACTTTATCTTCACGGACATTATAAGAATTAGGTGTTTATTCTTGAAACACTGATTGATCAATGGTTGTTAACCATGGAACAGTTTTAAGGTTTAAAATAGCATGACCTATTAACTTCCCTTCCAAAGACCAAATGAACAAATCTCGGCATATCTGGCAAAATTTTCATTTTAACTGCCCAACAGCTTGAAAAAAGGCTTTGTTGACATTTCTAGAAATCTAAAAAACGTCCTGTATATCACATTTATTGCTTTTCTTTAGCACAATTTTACTTTTTTAGCCTTGGGATTCTTCTCTATACATGAAATGAAGCATACCACAACACAATGGTCATCCATGGGTCATTTTTTCATTTCTTTATGTGTGCTTAATTAAGTAAAACTAGATTTCATTTCGAATCCACCACCATTTTAGGTCTTGGATTTTCTTATCTTAAAATTTATACACAGAATGGTGCTTTTGGGGCTACCTACCCTGACCACCATCTTACCTCCCATGACCAGATACAAACACCGAAAGAGTTAAACTAAAACAACAACAAAAAAGGACAACAACAATAAATTATATTCCAAGGATATAAATCTTAAACTATGGTCACTTTCTAATCATTTCTAATGTTTGTTAACATTTCTTTTTTTTTCAGTCCATGAGCTCTAAAAGTTTTTGCTATTCTCCCTTGCTGTTGGGTTTTGAGATGACTACTACAGTAGATGCACAATACAGGCCATTTAAATGTTTAATTAATTAAATAAAGTACCCTAGGACATACCCAATTAGCTTCAAGATTACAACTATTACTAATCGACCATAATTCTGTGATAACACAACCAACGATGATTTAATGCGTTTTTTGTGCTAGAGTGAATTTTCATGACCATTGGAGGCCTGATGTGCTTTTTAAAACGGAATGAGTGAAAATCTTTGTTAAACTGACTAAAAAGGATTGCCTTTTTCCACATTGAGGAACAACATTCAGTTACTTTTGAAAATTCCCGGAAAAACTGAACAGCTTATGAAATAAGAGCCAGGCAGTGGTACTTGCGGGCGAGCTTAATGGGTTTGTCTGCTCCGATCTTATTGACATCAGAATCAGGGAACTGATGGTGGTCAACGAACATAAGCGGAATTTTCGCATAGAACACTTGAAGCAACTTAGGCTTCAGCATTATCAAGTTGTGCTGAACTTTTAAATCACTTTTGAACTCCTGCAGGAGGAATGACGGGCACCTCAATCATTTTTGGCGATTTAACCGGTGTGACTGATCAAAAGAGATGCGCCGGTTAAACAACCGCCAATTTATTGAGCACCCCGAATTCGAGTAAAAGAGTCATACAGACCGACCTTCCTACTCTCGGCAGTAGCCAAGACGCTTGAGGAACTTCTACTACCGAGCCTAGTTGAAGAATTCCCATTTGATAAGCGCCAGCATGGATTCCATGGATCGCATAGCACGACGACAGCTTTGCACACCATCACTACAGTCATTAACCAAAGATGTCTTCCTTCTCTATCTTCGCATGGGCGGGGCAGCGGTCATATTCTCTTTCTAGGAGCTCAAAGACAATATTCTTGGTCTGCTCATTCTTGACTTCTGTCGGGATATGGGCACAAAAGAGGCTGATATTGAAGAATTTGGCCTTTATGCGGATTGTGGTTGGCCTCTCAACCATCGGAGTAAAGCTTGAGACAAGGTGTTTTAGTCTCCGCAAATCCGCAGCCAAATTCATGTGTCGTATTATGGCAGCTTCAGTATATTTCGGTGGAAGTGTCACATTCAGGAGCGTACTGAGAAGACTCACAGACGTTGGACGCTATATAGACGAGCCTTAGGCTCGAAATGGGGCCTGAAGCCGAGCAATACTTACTTACGCCTCTGTAGTTTGATAGACTACTATGGAGAAAAGGTGCAACATAATGACCATACAACGGGTTCAGAGGACATGTTGTCTTGGCATAGGCGGAGCGATGAGGACAACGCCCACTAGGGCACTGGAGACTATTCTAGATATCCGACCCATTGACATACAGATTAAGTGTGAGGCAGCCACTGAGGCTATGAGACTTAAGGCGATGGGAGAATGGATTGAGAATGGGAGCAGCTCATACCAACGCGGTATAATCGAGGCAACGATGGGAAACCTAGAAGGAAGGGATCGAGGTTTCCGATCAGATACCTGAGACTAAACTTGAAGTCAAGAGCGAGGCACTGCTGCCATCGGCACAGCCTTGTATTGACGGAACCATAGTATTGCCATCTGGAAGATGGCTTCAAAACTAGAGGACAAAGTGGGCCTGGGGGGTTTACATTGAGAACCCAGGGATTGAGATCTGTTTTAGACTGACTGACCATAATACGGTCCTGCATTGGGGGAGATGGTGTGGTGTGGTGTGGTACAAAGGCGAGGATATCGAATGTGAAAATCTTTATGGACATCAAAAAGAGCCATAACAACCAGGAAGGTAAAGTCACGAACAGTCTTGCAGTGTTAGAAGGAGATTAACGCCTTCTCTGAGAATGACACAATCCGCATCGTTTGGGTGCCGGGCCATAACGGAGTAAGGGGGAATGAAAGGGCAGACGATTTGGCAATGTAGGCCGGAGAACTTGGTTAACCCGAAGCCTTTCGGGTCGACGCAGTCCGAGTTAAGAGCGTGGGCGTGGGCGACGAACCCCCCATGTAATACTGTGGAACAGCGAAACCGTCGGTAGGACGGCGAAAATCCTATAGGGTGATCCGGATCGTGAAAGGAAGTAAGTAGGAGGTCAGTATAGTGTTGGGTATCTTAACGGGACACATAGGACTACGAGCTCACTTATACCAAATCGGTGCGGCAAGTGAATGCGGGGAAAATAACGAGGCGTTGGAGCATTTCCTATGTTATTGACCGGCTTTCGCGGCAAACAGACACCGTTACTTAGGTGGGGACACAATACCAGCTTTGAACCAACTTAGGAGCGAGGTATGGAAAACAATTAAGGATTTTGTAAGTAGCGCTGATATTTCAATACTATAATCTTTGCCTATCTTAGTCTTCCGAATCTAAAGTAAATGGACTTTTTGGCAGTAGGTGATGGTACCATCGTCAGCTCTCTGTTCGTTAGGCTACATTAAGATTCCTGTCGCTGAGCTGCCTAATGGTTCAATATTAGGATCTTTACCTTTCCTAGTCTTCCGAATCTTAAAGTCGGTGATGGGTCTCTTGTTTGTTAGGCTGTATTGGGTTTCTCGCCACTGCGCTGCCTAATATTTTTGTATTAGGATCTTTGCTTATCCTAGTCTTTCCAATATTGAGAGAGGGGGTGATTGCCTCGTCGTTAGCCCCCCGTTCGTTGGGCGGTATTGAGTCACCTGCCACTGCACGGGTTGATGTCTCAATATGAGGATTTCTGTCTATCCTAGTCTTCCCAATCTTGAAAAAGACAACCTTGCCGCCGTAGTGCGCCATGCTATTAGTCCTAGCCAAACTCGTTCCGGAGACTTGATCAATGCCAACCCCAAGGAGAGTTCCTTCGCCCAAGAATCCCAACATGCGTTCCGTCCCAAATTTACTGCCCCGTCCCTTGATGAAGACCGCCGCCTTTGTGAGCTGGGGGATGTCCATCTTTCTCACCAAGTCGAGCCTAGCGCCCTGCCAGGAAGGGTGGATATCTATGACAGCTGTGTGACGGTATCAATGCATCCCGTCGAGGCAAAACGCAGCGTAAAATGTACCCTCTATACTCGCAGCTCATCATTTGAATGGGTGGACCCTCTACAGAGTTCCACACATGTTCGCACCTCCAGCCGCATCTAACCTGGGAACAGACACTGATGTGGACCATTGGTTATTCGAAGGCGTCAATAACTCGCCTTGTCATCTCGAGTATTATTGGCACTCAGTATTCAATTAAGAGCCAGTGCTGCTTGTCTCCTCACTGAGATTCTTCTCTCACTGACTGGTCGCGGCCGCATTTGCGGCTACTCCGCATACAAACGAAGTTTTCCACTATCCGCAACCTATGGACGCGCCCGGTAGTTTTCAGCTAAGCCTCCCGTGGTAACGATGGGCACCACACAAGACGGAGCTCAAAGTTCCAGCCTGTGTGGAGCTCATAGTTATCCCGTATTTGCCGTTTATTTCGCAGTCAACAATTTTAAGATATCCGCCACAAAATTATTAGTCACCCTGTTCACTCTATCGTTAGCGAAGATGCATAAGGAGTTGAATGTGTTAATCCAGGGCGTTAGAGTTTCGACCACCAGCACGCTATACAAAAAAACTTTGACTGCCTCTTTAATAAATCTTTCGTGGATGCCATTGCAATTTGTGACAAGCTTGAGTTAGAAACAAAGTCCTTAAGTCACTTGTATTTAGGACAGCACTTGTGGTGCTGACAAAAAACCAAACCTTGTTGACGACATACAAGGCAATTGGCCGAGCAGTTATAAACTATGCACCGCCAGGAATCCAGGAAACCATGGAATCGGCAGCTGAGCGACACGCTGTACAATAACATTCAGATTTATCAGAATACTGCCCTACGTACTGCGACAGGCTGTTTTCTCAGTTCTCATGTATACCACCACCATCAGAAGTCAAAAGTCTTACTAGACTGCCAAAATATCGATGGCCTATCGATATTTGATTTTTTTTTATTGATATTTTTCCTATCGATACTATCGGCAAAGTTTAATTCAAAAATAATCGATCTTGTATCCTATAAGATACATTGCGCCTATAGAGGGCGCAATTTTTATCCGATTGGGCTAAATTTTTTTTTGTACAATGATTTCTGTCATGACTTCCAATCGACCTAATCAAATTTGATTTTATTCGGTCTGTGCGTTGATATTGCTCCTATACAAATCGAGTTCCTTATTTTTACTTCTCATTTTCGTTTAAAATAGAGGTGATGGGAAATTATCGATAGTATCGATATTTATTATTAGAAATATTGAATATTGCGATTATCGATAGTTTGCCAGCTCTAGCTCTTACTCATTTTCTAGATATTTGAATTTTGTAGAAATTTGTTAATTTTTGATACGAAATCATCGATAGTATCGATAGTATCGATATTTATTATTAGAAATATCGAATGTTGCGATTATCGATAGTTTGCCAGCTCCAGCTCTTACTCATTTTCTAGATATTTGAATTTTGTAGAAAAAATTTGATCATTTTTGATGGGAAATTATCGATAGTATCAATAGTATCGATAGTATCGATATTTATTATTAAAAATATCGAATGTTGCGATTACCGATAGTTTGCCAGCTCTAGCTCTTACTCATTTTCTAAATATTTGAATTTTGTAGAAAAATTTGATAATTTTTGATGGGAAATTATCGATAGTATCAATAGTATCGATATTTATTATTAAAAATATCGAATGTTGCGATTACCGATAGTTTTCCAGCTCTAGCTCTTACTCATTTTCTAGATATTTGAATTTTGTAGAAAAAATTTGATCATTTTTGATGGGAAATTATCGATAGTATCAATAGTATCGATATTTATTATTAAAAATATCGACTGTTGCGATTATCGATAGTTTTCCAGCTCTAGCTCTTACTCATTTTCTAGATATTTGAATTTTGTAGAAAAAATTTGATCATTTTTGATGGGAAATTATCGATAGTATCAATAGTATCGATATTTATTATTAAAAATATCGACTGTTGCGATTATCGATAGTTTTCCAGCTCTAGCTCTTACTCATTTTCTAGAGATTTGAATTTTGTAGAAAAAATTTGATCATTTTTGATGGGAAATTATCGATAGTATCAATAGTATCGATAGTATCGATATTTATTATTAGAAATATCGAATATTGCGATTATCGATAGTTTGCCAGCTCTAGCTGTTACCCATTTTCTAGATATTTGAATTTTGTAGAAATTTGTTAATTTTTGATGGGAAATTATCGATAGTATTAATAGTATCGATACTATCGATATTTATTATTAGAAATATCGAATATTGCGATAATCGATAGTTTGCCAGCTCTAGCTGTTACTCATTTTCTACTTATTTGAATTTTGTAGAAATTTGTTAATTTTTGATACGAAATCATCGATAGTATCAATAGTATCGATATTTATTATTAGAAATATCGAATTTTGCGATTATCGATAGTCTGCCAGCTCCAGCTCTTACCCATTTTCTAGATATTTGAATTTTGTAGAAATTTGATAATTTTTGATGAGAAATTATCGATAGTATCAATAGCATCGATACTATCGATATTTATTATTAGAAATATCGAATGTTGCGATTGTCGATAGTTTGCCAGCTCTAGCTCTTACCTATTTTGTAGATATTTGAATTTTGTAGAAAAAATTTGATCATTTTTGATGGAAAATTATCGATAGTATCATTAGTATCGATATTTATTATTAGAAATATCGAGTGTTGCGATTATCGATAGTTTGCCAGCTCTAGCTCTTACTCATTTTCTAGATATTTGAATTTTGTAGAAATTTAACAATTTTTGATGGGAAATTATCGATAGTATTAATAGTATCGATACTATCGATATTTATTATTAGAAATATCGAATGTTGCGAATGTCGATAGTTTGCCAGCTCTAGCTCTTACCCATTTTCTAGATATTTGAATTTTGTAGAAATTTAGTCATATTTATTTTCCTTTTTATATCCTCCACCACCACTGTGGTACAGGGTTTCATAGATTTATGTATTTGCTAAGAAGGAGAAGAGCTATACCCATTAATAAGTATACCAATCGACTCAGAATCACTTTCTGATTCGATTTAGCCATGTCCGTCTGTGAGTCCATGTATTCCTGTAATCAAAGTGCAGGTCGTATTTGTTGTCCGATTGTCACGAAATTTTGCACATGTCATATTTTTGGCTCAAGGACAAACGCCATTTATTTTGAAAAAAATCGGTTCAGATTTAGATATAGCTCCCATATATATCTTTCATCCGATATGGCATTTTAAGACTGTAGAAGCCACATTTTTGGTCCGATCTTTAGAAAATTTAGCAGGAGGTGCTTTATTTGACGTCTCCACATGTGTGCAAATTTTCATAAAAATCGGTTCAGATCTAGATATAGCTTCCATCTATATCTATCTTTACAAAATTTGGCATTGGGAGGACTACATATGTGTGCAAAATTTCATGAAAATCGGTCCAGATTTAGATATAGCTCCCATATATATTTTTCATCCGATATGTCCATTTAAGGCTGTAGAAGCCACAATTTTCGTCCGATCTTTACAAAATTTGGCATTGGGTATTTTATTTGAGGTCTACATATGTGTGCAAAATTTCATAAAAATCGGTTCAGATTTAGATATAGCTCCCATATATATCTTTCATCCGATATGGCTTTTTAAGACTGTAGAAGCCACAATTTTAGTCCGATCTTTGCAAAATTTGGCATTGGGTATTTTATTTGAGGACTACATATGTGTGCAAAATTTCATAAAAATCGGTTCAGATTTAGATATAGCTCCCATATATATCTTTTATCTGATATGAACTTTTAAGGCTGTAGAAGCCACAATTTTCGTTCGATCTTTACAAAATTTGGCATTGGCTATTTTATTTGAGGTCTACATGTGTGTGCAAAATTTCATGAAAATCGGTCCAGATTTAGATATAGCTCCCATATATATTTTTCATCCGATATGGCTTTTTAGGGCTGTAGAAGCCACAATTTTCGTCCGATCTATTTTGCGTGAGGTTTTTTTATTTGACGTCCTAATATGTGTGAAAAATTTCATGAAAATCGGTCCAGATTTAGATATAGCTCCCATGTTTATCTTTCATCCGATATGGCTTTTTAGGGCTGTAGAAGCCACAATTTTTTACCGATCTTTACAAAATTTGGCATGGCGTGTTTTATTTGACGTCTCCATATGTGCGCAAAATTTCGTAAAAATGGGCCCAGATTTAGATATAGCTCCCATATATATCTTTTATCTGATATGAACTTTTAAGGCTGTAGAAGCCACAATTTTCGTCCGATCTTCGCAAAATTTGGCATTGGCTATTTTATTTGAGGTCTACATGTGTGTGCAAAATTTCATAAAAATCGGTTCAGATTTAGATATAGCTCCCATATATATCTTTTATCTGATATGAACTTTTAAGGCTGTAGAAGCCACAATTTTCGTCCGATCTTTACAAAATTTGGCATTGGGTATTTTATTTGAGGACTACATAAGTGTGCAAAATTTCATAAAAATCGGTTCAGATTTAGATATAGCTCCCATATATATCTTTCATCCGATATGGCTTTTTAGGGCTGTAGAAGCCACAATTTTCGTCCGATCTTTACAAAATTTGGCATTGGCTATTTTATTTGAGGTCTACATGTGTGTGCAAAATTTCATGAAAATCGGTTCAGATTTAGATATAGCTCCCATATATATCTTTTATCTGATATGAACTTATAACGCTAAAGAAGCCACAATTTTCGTCCGATCTTTAAAATATTTTGCCCGAGATTTTCTTTTTGACGTCCTAATATGTGTGGAAAATCTCATGAAAATCGGTCCAGATTTAGACATAGTTCCCATATATATCTTTCATCCGATATGGCTTTTTAGGGCTGTAGAAGCCACAATTTTTTACCGATCCTTATAAAATTTGACATGGCGTGTTTTATTTGATGTGTCCATATGTGCGCGAAATTTCATGAAAATCGGTCCAGATTTAGCTATAGCTCCCATATATATGTATCGCCCGATTTGCACTTAAGTGGCCGTAGTAGCTACAATTTTCAACCGATCTGCACAAAATTTAACACGGACTGTTTTGTTGTTGATGTTAACATATTTGGAAAATTTCATCAAAATCGGTTCAGATTTGGGTGTAGCTCCCACATATATCATTCATCCGATTTGGCCCTTTAAGGCTGTAGAAGCCACAACTATGGTCCGATCTTCAACGATCTTGGTGTGGGGTCGTTTTTGTAAAGTCTCAATGTATGTGCAAAGTTTCATAAAAATCGGTTTAGATTTAGATATAGCTCCCATATATATCTTACATCCGATTTTGCCTTTTAAGGCTGTAGAATCCACAATTTTGGTCCGATCTTCACCAAATTTGGCGTGGAATCGTTTTTGTGAAGTCTCAATGTATATGCCAAAATTTCATAAAAATCGGTTCATATTTAGATATAGCTCCCATATATATCTTTCATCCGATTTGGCCTTTTAAGGCTGTAGAAGCCACAACTATGGTCCGATCTTTACAAAATTTTGCATGAGGTGCTTTATTTGACAAGTGCCCGTCTTTTGCCTTTTCTTACTGGTTCCAATTCCAATTCATCACCTACAACGTGGAGACCTTTTTTTCGCCAAGCATTTTAGAAAAGTGCAACATCAACTTTTGTTGAAACATCAACTTAAAGCAAAATGATCGGCTCATACAAAGCGATATGAATTTCTATAGCCGCTGCTCTCACACATTTTGATATTTTGTTGCAAACGCAACGAGATCAAAAGTGAACGGCAAAAGATCAAAGGGATTATTTTCATTTATGGCGGCCTACATTTGATCTCGTTAAGGGAATACCACCATCACAGTGTCACTAAGAGTCGACGCCGCTGCCAGAGCAAGCAGAGTGCAGAGGCTCAAACCGCGGGCAAATGCTTCTCTAGAGAAACAAATGTCCAAAACAATTTCCAAGCTAAAACATGGACAGAGTTTGGTGTTCTCTGGCTTGTTGCCATCCCCAAATACAGTAGCCAAAGGCTTTGACTTCGGAGGAATGAATGCTTATATGATGGATTTGTGTTGTTGTGAATCACCAGAGAGCAACCATGTGACTGACTGTGGCCAAACTAATTGTTTGTCATTTCACATTACAAAACAAGCGAAAAATTAAATGACACAAAAGTGAGTATAATTTCAGATCATCATCAAATGTAGAAAGAAAAAAAAAACAAAAAATCAAACCAAACCAAGGTTAGCCAACATACATTTGGGTGCTCTCAACATCAACACCTGATCATCAATTTGATTTTTGGCTACTTCGAGGTTGTTTCAGAGAAATTATCCACAATTAAAAGCTGGCGATGCATAACGCTACAACTTGATCAAAATTCTAATCATAGACTAAGGCCTCAAAATTGACCATAGCCATCCATGCTCGGAATTTCTCACCACATTTGGGTGTTAGTTAAATATTTCCATGATAATTGTTATTATTTAGCACATGGGAGTTATTTTGACTTCTAAGCACTCACTCATGAGACCCACTTCCCCCCTCGGCCAGCCACTCTGCCTGTCTGGTTATTATGAAAATTCATAATTATCTGCCTTCACTCACCCAAGTGACTGAAGCCATAAATTTTGTCATTGGTGGCATGGAAAACCAGTCAAATGTGTCAATTTCCGTTACCATTTTCCCCAACCAACAACACAGCCATTCTAATTGTGTGATAACATTGTCAACCCATGATTATACTTGGCGTACATTTGTGAATAAATTTCTATGATTTAAAGTCTGATCACAGCAATTATCCACAATTTGAGTGAGAAAAATTATTAATGGTCACAAGTTTTGCATACGCTAACAATTATTTAGACTTAATTTTCAACCATAGAGTGCTTGGTACATTTTTGTACCGAATTGTAGCCTGAGGAAAATATTGCATTGATTTTGATTTTCTATTAAGCCGAGGACTTTGACCAAATTCCTTATATATTGTGAGAGTCATATGGGAAATCGTTGTGCAAAAGTTTGGGAAAAATAGTTGAAAAATGCTGACGAAATGTTGACGAAATGCCGACGAAATGTTGACAAAATGCTGACGAAATGTTGACGAAATTTTGCATGAGGGATTCTCTTACGACTTCCGTCGCTGCTGGTGAATTTCAGATTTGGATAAAGCTCCCATATATTGAGTTGCCCAAAAAGTAATTGCGGATTTTTTTAAAGAAAGTAAAAAGAAAGTAAGTAGAATGAAATTTAAGGAAAGGAAATTTTGGGACAGCCATATCGTGTGGAGTACAAATAATAAATCCGCTAAGCCCAACTTTCGCAATGTTCGTACGATTGTAATAACATTGTCGTTATTTGACCGATTCTCTCGAAATGTTGGATGAAAAATTCTCTTATGACTCCCGACATTTCATAAAGTTAGGTTCATAAAACTCCCATATGTATGTAACCCCTATGTATTGAGTTGCCCAAAAAGTAATTGCGGATTTTTCATATAGTCGGCGTAGACACATTTTTTCACAGCTTGTGACTCTGTAATTGCATTCTTTCTTCTGTCAGTTATCAGCTGTTACTTTTAGCTTGCTTTAGAAAAAAAGTGTAAAAAAAGTATATTCGATTAAAGTTCATTCAAAGCTTTATTAAAAATGCATTTACTTTCTTTTAAAAAATCCGCAATTACTTTTTGGGCAACCTATATCAGGTTACAAACCGATTCAAACCATACTTGGCACATTTGTTGGAAGTCTCAACAGAACACTACGTGCCAAATTTCAGCTAAATCGGACAAAAATTGCGGCTTGAAAGCTCAAGAAGTCAAATCAGGATATCGGTTAATATGGGAGCTATATATAATCTGAACCGATATGGCCCATTTACAATCCCCAAAGATCCACATCAATGTTGCTGTTGTTGTAACCACATTTTCATGTGGAGGTGGCGATCCTCATCAAGCTCCTGTAGATGATCAAGCTCGATCCGGACCGATCGCCACGGAAACAGAGTGGCCAATGGTTAGTTAAAGGCGCCAATAACTCGCCTTGTCATATCGAGCATCATAGGCAATCAGTATTTGTGCAAGAGCCGGTGCCACCAGATCTCTCACCGAGACTCTCCGCTCGATACCGCTGATTGTCCGTGACTGGCGTTGGAGCTACTCTGTATGGAGCATTCCACTTTTCGCAATCTGTGGACGCGCCCGGTAGCTCGCAGCTCAGCTTCTCGTGACCGCAATGAACATCACACAGATCAGACCTCAAAGTTCCAGCTTGTGTGGTTCACACAGCTATTCCGTGCAAGGACCTACATCAATAGTTAGTATCTGTGCAAAATTTCAAGCGGATAGCTTTACGCGTTCGATTTATTGGGTTGCCCAAAAAGTAATTGCGGATTTTTAAAAGAAAATAAATGCATTTTTAATAAAACTTAGAATAAACTTTATTCAAATATACTTTTTTTACACTTTTCTTCTTAAGCAAGCTAAAAGTAGCAGCTGATAACTGACAGAAGAAAGAATGCCATTACAGAGTCACAAGCTGTGAAAAAATTTGTCAACGCCGACTATATGAAAAATCCGCAATTACTTTTTGGGCAACCCTATTTTATGGAGTCTTAGATGAATATTTCGAGGGGTTACAAACGGAATGACTAGATTAGTATTCCCCCATCCTATGGTGGTGGGTATGGAAAAATATAAATATTTTTTTTCCATGGTCATGAGAGTAGCCGTTGTACAAAATTTCAGCCAAATCGGATAAGAATTGCGCTGTCTAGGGGCTTAAGAAGTATAATCGGGAGATCGGTTTGTATGGGAGCTATATTAGGTTATGATCCCATAGTTGTTGCCAGACAAAACAAAACACTTTACGCAAAATTTCAGCCGAATCGGATAGGAATTGCGCCCATTAGAGGCTCAAGATGTCAAGACCCCAGATCAGTTTATATGACAGCTATATCAGGTTATGGATCGATTTGAGCCATACGTAACACAGTTGTTGGAAGCCATAACGAAATACTTCAGGGAAAATTTCAGCCAAATATGATAAGAATTGTGCCCTCTAGTGGATCAAGATCCAAAATCCATTTATATGGCAGCTATATTAAAATATGATCCGATATGGCCCAATTATAGCCCAACCGACCTTCACTGATAAGAAGTATTTGTGGAAAATTTCAAGCGGTTAGTTTTGTTCCTTCGAAAGATGGACATGGCTAGATCGACTTGAATTGTCATGACGATAAAGAATGTATTGGGTTGCCCAAAAAGTAATTGCGGATTATTCATATAGTCGGCGTTGACAAATTTTTTCAACGGCTTGTGACTCTGTAATTGCATTCTTTCTTCTGTCAGTTATCAGCTGTTACTTTTAGCTTGCTTTAGAAAAAAAGTGTAAAAAAAGTATACTTGATTAAAGTTCATTCTAAGTTTTATCAAAAATGCATTTACTTTCTTTCAAAAAATCCGCAATTACTTTTTGGGCAACCCAATATATACTTTATGGACTCTTGGACGAATATTTCGATTAGGATACGATTAGGAGGGTAAAAAAAAAAAACAAAACCAAAATCGGGAATTCAGTGCTACTTACAAAATCCTTAAATAAATCCATACCACATTCCCAAGTCAGTTCATGTCTGGTATTGTGTCCCCCTTACGTGGCTGTGTCTGTTAGCCGCGAAAGCCGGTCAATGACATAGGAAATGCTTGCAAGTCTGGTCAACTTCCCCAAATTTTCCACCCACGGCTATCACGTACCGCACTTATGCTTCGTACATGAGCTCGCAGTGCGAGTTCCTTCTTACCACACCTCAGTACTAGCCTTGCCCCCTAACCCCAAGTAAGGCCCCGGCGCAGGCAGTGGTACTCGCAGACAAGCGTGCGAATGCCAATCGTTGTACAGACTCCACTAATCCCAGAATCAGCGAGCTGTATCTGGAAATCAACAGGGTAGTCAACGAACATGGGCGGAGGAATTAAACTTAGGCACCGGTTTAGGCAAACTGTGGTCTACTGTTAAGTCACTCTCGAACCCCGGTAGACGGGATGACAAGACCTCAGTCACTTTTGGCGAAGTAACCGTGTCTGATCCGAAGAGATGCGCCAGGTTGTTCAACCGTCAATTTATTGGCCATTCCGAGAGTGACAGGGCAAGGAGGAGAGCCATTCGCCGCATTCGTGGTTTCCAAACCGATTGGCAGCCATCACAATTTACCTTGGGCGAAGTTACGAATGTCATCCGTGGCGTCAAATCTTCCAAGGCGTTGGGCCCCGACGGAATCTTTACATTGATGTTGAAGAATCTGGATCAACCTGGAGTTGAGTACCAGTTCCTCAAACAGTCTTTGAACACTCTTATAGTTCCCGATGCCTGGCAAATGGGTAGAGTGATCCCGCTACTGAAGCCTGGAAAGGACCTAAGTTTTGGGGAGTCATACAGACTGATCTCCTTTCTCTCAGCAATACCAAAGACGCTCGAGGCATTACTCCTCCTGAGCCTCGTGGTAGAGTTACCATTCGCCGAGCATCAACATGGATTTCGAAGACTGAATAGCACAACAACTTCTTTGCATGCCACCACCACACATATTTATCGTGTCTTCAATTAGCCCAGGCCATGTGACAGGACGGCCCTCGGGGCACTGGACCTATCGAAGGCATTCGACACGGTCAGCCATGACAAACTATTTGAGGACATTGCCAACATGTCCCTCCAGCCAGGCCTGAAACGCTGGGTCGCAAATTATCTGTGTGGGATAGGAAGTCGAAGCACCGCACAGTGGGAGTAACCCAAGGCGGGGTGATATCTCTGGCACTTTTTGAACTCTCCCAATCCTCCATTCCACCGCCTCCGTATCGTATCATATGCGGACGATCAGGCCCCCTACCCATTGTTGACATCTGTGATAGGTTGAACATCTATCGAACTTGCCTCATATTTCGCTGCAAGAAATCTGAAGAGGCATGAGCTGGTCGAAGGAGAAATGATTCCGACCATCATGTGTCCCAAATAACTTGGCGTCACATTTGACAGTTCTTACACATTCTCCCCACATGTCACAGCAATTTGCGATAAAGTCAAAAATAGAAACAAGGTACAGGCAAGAGACTTAGCCTGTAGCACTTGGGGTGCAGAAACTTGCAGAGAAAGAAACCTTGTTGACCACGTACAAAGCAATTGGCCGGTCTGTGGAAAGTTATGCAGCGCCAGTGTGGTCTCGTCAGGTTTGTGATACGAAGTGGAATAATATTCAGATCTGTCAGAATGGCGCCCTCCGAACTGCGACGGGCTGTCTCCTCAGTTCTCATGTGGACCAAATCCATCAGGAGACTAAGATCCTACCAGTTTTGGGATGTTATAGCAGAGACCATCATTAATCTGTGGATAGATATCCACCGCCCAGATGCCTTAAGGTAGTTCTACATGATCTATAGCGTGAGGTTCAGCGCTACAAGAGAGAACCTCTAGATCAAGCAGGTCTAGACAACATTCAAGCAGACACAGTAGCAGATGCGGTAAATAGCTACCGGGTGGATGTAGTCCTTGGACAACAACCGCCTCCCATTGCACCTGAAGAAATTGACCTCCTCTGGCAAACCTGAGAAGTTCTGATTCAATTACGTTCCGGCAGATGTAGCCGCCTCAACTTCTACAGACCAAGGGTTGATGCCGACGTGCAAGATGTATGTCCCGATTGTAACCAGGGACCATACAATACACGTCACCTGTTAGCTGACCAGCCAAAACCACTCGACTCAGACCCAGATCCCTGTGGACCCTAGTCGTAGAGTTCCTGAATCTTAACACTCAACAGAAGCAAGCAGACGAAAGATAAAATATAACAAACTCCTACAACAACAACAAAACTACCTTTGCCTTCTGACGATAAGGACCTCCCCATAGGATTTTCGTCGTCCTACCTACAATTCCGCTTTCCACAGCATTACATCGTTGCCAACGGAAAACGTCCACCCGAAAGGCTTCGGATTAGGCAGGTTTTTTGACTGCAGTCCTCTGGCCTTTTCGACCAAATCGCCTGTTGTGTCAATACTCCGCTAAGGCTTGGCTCCCATCTTTGGGGAAGGCCTTTGTCTTCTCTACTCCAAGACCGTCCGTGACCGTTCCGTACAGGTTGTTATTGCTCTGATGGTCAGTTTACTGTTTGTAAAGATGTTCGCTTTTACTATTCCTTTGTTTTTCATAGTAGTTCTATGTTTTCCGGGGGCGGTTTACTGGCCCAGCGCCCCAACCGCATGGGTTTGTGGGATTGCACATATCCCTCGTTGTGGCGAGCCGCTTGCTCCAAGATCCGACGCTCGCCGCCAGCCGCCCCTAACCTGGGAACAGACGCTGATGTTGGCCATTGGTTATTTGAAGGCGCCAATAACTCGCCTTGTCATCTCGAGTATCATTGGCACTCAGTATTTAGTTAAGAGCCAGTGCCACCTGACTCCACACTGAGACTCTCCTCTCGAAAATCGCTGACTGCCCGCGGCCGCATTTGCAGCTACTCCTCATAAAAACGGAGCTTTCCACCATCCGCAACCTGTGGACGCGCCCGGTAGCTTACAGCTAAGCTTCCCGTGATAACGATGGGCACCACACAAGACGGAGCTCAAAGTTTCAGCCTGTGTGGCCCTCATAGTCATCCCGTATCGGCCGTATCGACTGGACTTCCTCGCGTTAACACCACACCACATGAACTCACGCATTCTGTGTTTGCCCGGATCTCCGCCTGCAGGATCGTATTATCGGAGACAGTCGGAGACAGATCTCAGTTGCTGGGTTCTCAAGGAAATGCACTCGTAGACCCCCAGGCCCACTTCGTTCTATAGCATTGATCCATCCTTGTAGCATGACCTCCAGATGGCAGTATCTTAGTTCCATCAGTCGAAGATTGTGGCGCTGGCAGCAGTGCCTCGCTCTCAACCTCAAGTTTCGTATCAGGTATCTTATCTAAAATCGCGTCGATTCCTTTTAGGTTTCCTTTAGTCGCTTCGACTATACCGCGATGGTATGAATTGCTCCCATCCTCTTTCAATTCTCCTATCGCCCTAAGTCTTATATCTGCAGTTGCTGCTTTCCACTTAATCTGTATGTCTATGGGTCGGATATCTAGAACAGTCTCCAGTGATCTAGTGGGCGCTCCACCTTTGCCAAGACAACATGTTCTCTGAACCTTACGTTGCACTTTTTCTTCAACGCACTTCGCCAAACTACTAAGGCGTTAAAAACTTTTGGACTAATCAATCTTCTGCAGAGCCATTGGACTATTCTCGGATTCCGACCCCATTTCGAGCCTACGGCCCGTCTAAATAGTGCCCAACATCTGTGAGCCTTCTCGGTACGCTCCAGAATGCGACACTTCCCTTTCAGTTCGCTGTACAACATCTCTTCTAAGCATTTGACCTTTCCGATACCGAAATCGTTCTGTTGAGGAAACGTGGTGCCCCAAATTGGCCCACTTTCTTCTTCCTAGTGAACAGGCAGATTTCAGTTTTCTCTGGGAGTCTTCTCTTCATGAGAGCTAAGGGGGCTCGGCTTGTTGAATTAGGACAGATACGGCCCCAGTTCCATTCTGCATGCTACTATTGACGCGGAGGTTAGACTGAAGAGGATCCCGACTGTATGGCACGGACCCCATTGGGATAAGGACATTCAGGATTCGTGCTCCAGGGAGGTATGAATGGAGGGCGAATGCCGTACTTGAGAAGGATGAGACCTCGATCTTCACCGACGGTTTCAAGATGGAATGGATTGGGGGTCTACTCTGACGCACTCTCTGAGACTGGCGGACAAGTGTACGGTCATTCAGGCAGAAGTCTGGGCCATTACAGTAGCCACAAGAGAATTCTGGTGAGAGATTTACTGCTCTCAGAACTCGGGATTTATGTGGACAGTATGGCTGCGCTCAAGGCCTTGGGGTCGAGTTTGGAATCCCTGGATAGGCTCCGATTCCACGATGTTCTGGACAGAAGGGCATTCCAGGGAATGAGGGGTGGGACGAATGCGTCACGAGGGGTTCATCAGCGCCCGGCGAATCATCCACCGGTCCTGCCAACGTGCCATTTGTCCAGCTACTGAACACTGTAAAAAAGATGTCAAGAGCGACTTCGTTGGCGAGATGGGACGGAGCGGATGGTTGTTAGACTGCTAGGGCTTTGTCATCAACAGGAGGAGGAGGCAAGAGTTACTGACATTCCATAAGAGGTCGTTGAGTACCTTACAGGAGTCATAACCGGACACTATTCCACAGGCTGCCTGGCGTAGCACATGGGAATACCACACAATAACTTCTGCAAGAATTGCCTGGACACAGGCTCTCCTTTCTGAGGAACCCAATCTTCTGCGATCTGGATATACTTGCGAACGTACCTCGGAGAGGTCTCCTGAGATTTCTGCACAGCTGATTCGGGTTCTTAACTCTTACAGGTATTCAACACCGTCTACGTAGCTGATGGTTTGAAATCCCTCCTCAGTCAGCATCCGTTATATTGGGTTGCCCAAAAAGTAATTGCGGATTTTTTAAAAGAAAGTAAATGCATTTTTAATAAAACTTAGAATGAACTTTAATCAAATATACTTTTTTTTACACTTTTTTTCTAAAGCAAGCTAAAAGTAACAGCTGATAACTGACAGAAGAAAGAATGCAATTACAGAGTCACAAGCTGTGAAAAAATTTGTCAACGCCGACTATATGAAAAATCCGCAATTACTTTTTGGGCAACCCAATAGATCATTTATGTGGTCAACCATAAAAGTGGCTATAAAAATCAGCCCTACGGCTTGCCCTGTGCCGCTTTATTCCTCATTGTAATGCCATGGGGAACCTCAGTTTATCCAGTCTCTTATGACCCGGTACTGGTCTAAGGATTGGATCAGTGTGTCGGGCTGTACATTGTTAAAAGTCCTTTCGTTGTCAATGGACTCTTCTCTTTTATGCAACCTCGTGTCTCCACAGACCTCCCCTTGACGTAGGCATACTGCTTGCTTTTGAGCAGTTCGCTGGATGTCCTACTCTTTATCTGGATAGTAGGACAGGGGGTGACCCCACCCCCACAAAAACAACAAAATAGGCACATTAGCCAATCAAAGATATATGGGACTCGGTCTGTTTGTTCCGTTTAATTAGACAAAGGTTAGGTTCGATTTTCTCGAAATTTTCGCAAATTATGTAGGTTGATCTGCAAAGAGACATAGACTACATATGAGTTTTTGGTATCGGAAGGGGGACGGACTCTCCCCCTTATGGTAAAAAAACACAACCTAAAATCAAAAGTGGACCAATCGGGACAATATAGATATCAAATGAAAGGAATTGGAGAGTAGAATACGAATATGTATTAAAATTTGAGTCTAAGTACCCATCGGGCCGCCTCAACCCCAAAACTCCCCCCAAACAGATATATTTCACGTTCATTTCAATATGGGTCTCCAATTAAAGGTATTCGGGAGTTGATTTCAAATCTGGCATACAAAATCGGATCTAAGTATAGGGGGTCACGCCACAACTCAAAAACGCCATTAGACCCATTATGACGATATGATACTTGGCTGAACCGATTTTCATTTCAGGTGGAAGCGGACCCTCCCCCTTACCCCAAAAACGACACCCATATCCGAAAGTGGTCCGTTGGGCACAATAAGGGTATCAAATGAAAGGTATTGGAGACCAAAAAACGAATATGGTATTAAAATTTTGGGTACAAGTACCCAGCGGGCCCCCCACCTCCCCCCTAACCCTAAGAATGCCCTAAACAGATATGTTAGAAGTTCATGTCAATATGGGACTCAAATGAAAAGTATTAGGCAGTAGATTACAAATATGGCATAAAACATTAGGTCCAAGTAATGGGAGGTCGCCCACCCCTAAATACACCCAAATGGGCATATTAGTCGACCATGGCTATATGGGACCCAAATGAAAGGTATTAGGGAGTAGATTACGAATATGAGATTAAAATTTGGGTAGGCATACTGCTTGTTTTTTAAGCAGTTCGCTGGATGTCCTACTCTTTATAGTGGTGTCCACAATACGTTCCAAGGTTTTGTAAATACCAGCGGTGGTTATTCGCTCACTAATGCTGGCAATATTTGTGTGGTATAGAAACAAATGTTAACTTTAAAGTGATTATTAAATTAAATGAGTTTACATCAACCCCATTTGTATCAACAAATTCAATAAACCATTATCGTCAAGGCAATTTCATCAAGGCCCAACCTAATCTCAGTGGGTAGAAGAAATCACCCACTTGGTTTTCATCCAAAAAAAAAAAAAAAAAAGAGAAAAAGAAGAAATGTAGGCATTGGCAGAAATGTCTTTCAATCGTTATTTTTGGGTATTTCCTTTTCCGGAATCCGGTGTCATTTGTCTGGCTATCAATGACAACGACCGACAACATCGAATGACTGACTTGAAAAGGGAAATTTGCTGCCAATGCTTGAAGTGATACTACGGCTGCTGCTGCTGCTTCAGTTGTTGTGCTTGATGTTTGTTATTGCAACATTAGCTTTGATTAATTTGTTCACAAATGATTTTAACATACAAAAACAATCAATCTTCGCAGAGTACAACAACAACATGCACAGTACGTATATCTCAAGGAAAACGATAAAGAAGAGGCACAACGAGATAAAATTATTCCACCCATTTTCCTGAGATGAGAAACAAGGAAAGCATTGACATTCAACGCAGTAGAATAGATGATGAGATGGTTTTAAAGCAGCAGACAAGTTTTTGAAGCAACTCCAAAAACGGTGATGAAAGAAGAAAAGAAGGTCCTTTAAAGTCCCTGTTGTTTGTGGTGGCCATCATTAACACTGCTGCAAACAAAATGGGTCATTAACTTGACACTGTCATCACCATTCTTAAGCCAAAGGGAGTTATGCTTAACCACTTTGGTCGGTGGTTATATTCATTTTCCATTAAATTTTGTTTGTCCTTCAAGGTGGTTGTCTTCACTTTATGACTTTATTAAGCATAAGCCATAAGCCCTTATAATTTTTATTCAATTTTTCCCTCTTAATCATCATATTCCATTGAGTCGCGGCAGTTTCGCTTGTGTTGCAACAATGCATAAATACCAATTTATTTATGACATTCAAAAGTTATCACTACCTTTTGTTTTGACATCACATCAATTCGTTATGAATTCATAAATATCCAATATAGCGTAACAGGTAAGCCAGGAAGATAGGGAGCACCAAAGAACGGAAGGATGGAAAGGCATGGTGCCGTTGCCCCGGAAGTATATCTGAATGGGGTCGAAATGGTGCGGCAACACCTGTCTGCTTTGCGCACAAGGACCCTTTGTGCATGGTATCTACCTACCATGTTATCTTTTTGGCATTATTATTTTTCATTTAATATTCAATATCCTCGCAAGCAGAGTGAAAGAAAGATATCATCATTGTCATGGCCTCATACCCTTTTTTTGTGTTCACTAATGGAGACATTTGTTGTTCGTTATAGTTATTAATTGTTTTCCGTTTGTAGTTTATTATGAAAATGTTCAAATTTTATTCTGATTGGGTTTTGAAAGTATATCAAGTAAAATAATCATAGGAGAATGTTTGAATCCTGGCTGGAACACTAAAAAAAATGTTCAACTCAATAATGCCAGCGACGTTTTTCCATTATTCAGCTGTGTAAGACATTATCCCTTTTGGGATCGGCAATAAAAAGGTAGAGATTTTAGTTAGTGGGACAACACTCATTGAGGATACCGTAGCGCAGAGGTTAGCATGTACGCCTATGACCCTAAACGCCTGGATTGGAATCCTGGAGAGACCAACAAAGATCCCCTCCTAATGCTGGCAACATTTGTTAGGTACTATGCCATGTAAAACTTCTCTCCAAAGAGGTCTCGCACTGCGGCACGCCGTTCGAACTCGACTTTAAAAACAAGGCCTCTTATCATTGAGCTTAAACTTGACTCGGACTGCACTCATTGATATAAGTTTGCCCCTGTTCCTTAGTGGAATGTTCATGGGGAAAATTTGCATTTGCATTCATTGATATGAGAAGGGTATCCTTGTTATTTCTAAATAGAATGTTCATTAGCAATATGTAAGGTGGTCCGGTGCGCTTTCACTATTATGGTGCAATATTTGCCAAAGAACATACGATGGAATCCTCATCTGTCTCGAACGGCTTATATGTTAGTTTGGGAATAATTTGGTAGCAGTGTGTTATACACTGAGGCGGCAGTTCTTACCGCAAAGGACTTCATCGGATTAATCCGGTACGTAGAACCGGCTGCCATGGGATTAATTTGGTAGTTGGAGGTACCGACTGAAACTTGTCCCATACACTTCTCATTTTAGTACCTTTTGTTCTTGGTCGGTTTAAGGCTTCCCAAATTCTAAACCCCGAATGGCAAACAACAAGTAAAAAGGTGTAAAGTTCGGCCGTGCAAAATTTTGGATACCCACCACTTCGGGTATATATGTAAACCACCTTTCGTCGAAGGGCCTAACACAACTCACTATCCCAAATTTCGGCGATATAGGACAAAAAATACGCCATTTATGGGCCCAAGACCCTAAATCGAGAGATTGGTCTATATGGCAGCCATATGCAAATCTAAACCGATCTGGGGCAAATTGCAGAAATATGTCGAAGGGCCTAACAAAACTCAATGTCCCAAATTTTGGAGACTTCGGACAATAACTGCGCCTTTTATGGGCCCAAGACCCTAAATCGAGAGACCGGTCTATATGGCAGCTATATGCAAATCTAAACCGATCTGGGCCAAATTGCAGAATGATGTCGAAGTGCCTAACGCAACTCACTGTCCCAAATTTTGAGGAAATCGGACAATAAATGCGCCTTTTATGAGCCCAAAACTTTTAATCAAGAGATCGGTCTATATAGCAGCTATATCAAAATCTAGACCGATCTGAGACAAATTAAAGAGGAATGTCAAAGGGCTTAACAAAACTCAATGTCCCAAATTTTGGAGACTTCGGACAATAACTACGCCTTTTATGGGCCCAAAACCCTAAATCGAGAGATCGGTCTATATGGTAGCTATATGCAAATCTAGACCGATCTGGGCCAAATTGCAGAAAGATGTCGAAGGGCCTAACACAACTCACTGTCCCAAATTTCAGCATAATCAGATAATAAATGTGGCTTTTATGCGCCTAAGACCCTATATCAACGGATCGGTCTATATGCGGGCTATCTTGATATAGCCCCCATATAGTCCAATATAGCCAATGTTCGAACCTAAAGTTGCATAGGAGAAGCCGTTGAGGCTCAAGAAGTCAACACCCAAGATCGGTTTATATGGCTGCTATATCAGATTATGGACCGATTTGAACCATACTTAGTACAGGTGTTGGAAGTCACAATGAAACATGTCATGCAAAATTTCAGCCAAATCGAATAGGAATTGCGCCCTCTAGAGGCTTATGAAGTCTAATCAGCAGATCAGTTTATATGGCGGCTATATCAGGTTACGGTCTGATTTAGACTATACTTGGCACAGTTATTGGGAGTCATATCAGAACACTTCATGCTAAATGTCAGCTAAATCGGATAAGAATTGCGCCCTCTAGAAGCTCTAGAATTCAAGATTCAAGTTCGGTTTGCTCAAAACTTCAAGCGTCTCTTACGTCTTTACTCTTTGGAAAGTTAGAGTGCTTTCGACAGACGGACGGACATAGTTTGATGAACTTAAAATGTCAAGAATTTGCAAACGCAAATTTTGCCCATTAACATTCCACTAAGGAACAGGGGCTAACTCCTCACATATCAATGAGTGCAGTCCGATTCAAGTTTAAGCTCAATGATAGCCGAGTCCGAGCGGCGTGCCGCAATGCGACACCTCTTTTGGAGAGAAGTTTTACATGGCGTAGTACCTCACAAATGTTGCCAGCATTAGGAGGGGAAAACCACTGGTGAAAAGTTTTTTTTTCTGATGGTCTCGCCAGGATTCGAACCCAAGTGTTCAGCGTCATAGGCGACATATATACTTTACTTTATATACTTATTGAGGTGTTACTTTGTTGAGGTGTTACAAAGGGAATACCGAAATTAGTATACCCTTATCCTATGGTGAAGGGTATAAAAATGAGCACCATTGACTTTAATCCGGGTGGTTTGATTTAAAAATGCGCCAATTCAGCATTTAAAACTTTTCTTAATACCTCCCCATTATGAAAATACAAAGAAATGTTAATATCGTAATGGCAAAAGTCTACGTAAACTTGTAGGAAATAAAAATCTCTTATTTAGAAAATTTTGCAAACTTTTACATTTTGTAAAAGTCGACTTTTTCTAAAAAAAGGTCGAAAAGTCTAAAAGTCGACTTTTCGTCCCAACTTGGGTTTTCTAGTGGTGCGGCCCGCTTAGATTTTGGGGGCAAATTTTAAAAAAATCGTTTTCGGCTACCTTTCATTTAAGTCCCATATGGCTCCAATCGGTTAACATGCCCCTTTAAATATACGTAAAAACTGTAAAAAATTATATTACCCCATTATACGGGAAAATCGATCGAGTTCTGACTGTATTTCACAGATATGTATTTCATTAAAGGATTTTAGCAGTTGCCCATATGAAAAATGCTAAAGAGTACCAGCCCTTGGTGTAAATTCACTGGTCCCTATTATAACAACGTCGTATCTCTCCAACGCCCTCTTTTGTTTTACAAATTATTTTATCAAATCAAATACCAAAGCATCATCTAATCTCCTGCTTTTAACAGTACAATGTTTTTTTTTAAGTGTTTTTGCTTTCTTATGTTAAAGCATCCCCCCACCAAATTATTTCTGTACTCCTCACTCATTAACATAAGCTATGCATTAGTTTAACAAAAGATTCGAATACATACCTTACACACATGCACACGCAGCTAAGTCACCTTTTGTTTACATTTTTCAATTCACCACGATCGCTCGCCGCATTGCAAACACACCACCAATGTGAAGTGCATAAATTGTCTGTCAACGGTAAGGGAAATTTGCACAAATGAAAACACTTTTTTTCAAGAAAATACCAACAAATTTGCGAAATATTTTTATTCACTTTTATAGATTGAGTAATAAGCTTCCATTTGGTATACATTTCAAAACAAACAATGCACTTTTAACACCATTAATTTGTAAAAACACTGAGCCACTACGCACCACAACCGAACCGTTTGAAAAAAGCACGAGAACTAATGGGAATGGGAGATTAAGAAAAGTTGGTCAAGCATATGTTAAGCAAGGGTGGGAGTAGTTGGGGTATAAAGATGTGGTAGGTTGTGGTATGTTTGTGAAGTTATTGAAACTTGTAAGAAATTGTTTATTATGTATTAATGTAGAAATGTATTTGCACTTGAAAACATATTTTCAGGGTTATTTTACGAAAGGTTAACACTTAGGAAAGCATTGCCAAAACACTGAGTTCAGTTTTGTTATTTTTTAGTTGTTGTTGTTGTAGCAGTGTGCTATACACTGAAGTGACAGCTTTTGCTTTCTATCGGGTTAATCCGGTACGTACAACCGGCTGCCAAGGGATTGGTTGTTTTTAGTGATTGGATGTTGTTGTAAATACCCATTGGCATTTAGGTCTACAGTAACTTGGGCAATATTACAGATATCAATGGGGAAATATTTCTAAGGAATATTTGAGCCTACAAAGCCGACATTACCGCTTACCAGGAAGTCCAAAGAGCAGTTATGATGTAATGCGTTATTCAGAGACTGAAATACATTATCTTTAGATTTTCCACAGAATACGAATGGGGCACATGGAGTCACCGGAACCAAGGAACAATTCTGATTATCGTTAGTTCCTATCATGGTGGACTATCTGGCGCCACGCGTCACGGCGTTCATATATTCCGTAAGCCTGGTAGCAGGCAAGGGTAGTGCTTACACCCAAGTCTGGCAAGGCATGCTCTAACTAAAAGCCAATATAAACATACGCGTTAGTAGATTGATGGACGGATGGCAACACAATGACATTACGACTGTTCATAGAACATGTTTTCTTGGCATAGGCGGGGCGATAAGAGATTTCTGACCATATACCTGAAAAGTAATTTCAGAGTCTTGGATTTACGGATCTCTGGTATAACCATATGGAGGGGTATGGTACACAGATGGATCAAAGCGAGAGAACAAAGTGGACCTGTGGGTCTACACTGAGAACCCAAGGACTGAGATCTGTTTCCAACTGCCTGACCAAAATACGGATCTACAGGTGGAGATCGGGTGATCAAGAAATGCGTGTTAGTGGTAATGTATTGGGTTGCCCAAAAAGTAAGTGCGGATTTTTCATATAGTCGGTGTTGATTAATTTTTTCACAGCTTGTGACTCTGTAATTGCATTCTTTCTTCTGTCAGTTATCAGCTGCTACTTTTAGCTTGCTTCAGAAAAAAAGCGTAAAAAAGTATATTTGATTAAAGTTCATTCTAAGTTTTATTAAAAATGCATTTACTTTCTTTTAAAAAATCCGCAATTACTTTTTGGGCAACCCTATTAATGCGAGAACGTCGAGGGTAAAAACTAACAAAATGCGAATTTTTCCCTTGAAAATTCCACTAAGGAACAGGGGAAAACTTCCCACATATCAATGAGTGCAGTCCGTTTCAAGTTTAAGCTCAATGATAAGGGACCTCCCTTTTATAGCCGAGTCCGAACGGCGTGCCGCAGTGCGACACCTCTTTGGAGAGAAGTTTTTACATGGCATAGTGCCTCACAAATGTTGCCAGCATTAGGGGGGGAAAACAACCACTGATGGTCTCGCCAGGATTCGAACCCAGGCGTTCAGCGTCATAGGCGGACATGCTAACCTCTGCGCTACGGTGGTCTCCTGGGTAAAAACTATCCAACCAAAAAACTGGCCATCAGAGCTATAACAACCACGACGGCAAAGCCACGAACAGTTTTGGAGTGTAAGGAGGAGATTAACACCTTCTCTGAAAATCCAACCAAAAACTGGCCATCAGGCTATAACAACCATGACGGTAAGGCCACTGATAGTTTTTGAGTGTAGGAAGGCGATTAACACCTCTGAAAATTACCCAATCGGCATTTTTTAGGTTTATGGACACAGTGGTATAACGGGGAAAGAAATAGCACACGAAATAATCGTAGGAGCCAGAGTCCGAGCTAAGAACATGGGTAATGAGAGCGCATGTAACACTGTGGTTTAGTGAAATGGTCGGTAGGACGATGAAAATCATCCGCTTGCTTTATACCAGCCGGTTGAATAGCCCAAGTGGGCCCAATTGCTCGGGGCAGAAAGTTGTATTCGCAGACCAGCGGGATGGGATTCGTTGCATGGACCCCACTAATCAGCGAGCTGAATCTAGAATTAGACAGGGTAGTCTAAGAACCAGGAGGCCCCAGTAGCGCAGAGGTTAGCATGTCCGCCTATGACGCTAAACGATTGGGTTTGAATCCTTGAGAGAACATCAGGAAAAAATTCAATCAGAAAAAGGTCGATACATCCAGCTTCAGAGAGTTTATTAATCGCCGCTTCAGTAAACTGACACCCCCATCTGGAATTAAACAGGGTAGTCAACGAACATGGAACATGGAGGCCACCCTAGAGCAGAGGTTAGCATGTCCGACTATGACGCTGAACGACTGACTTCATTAAATTGACACCCCCTCAAATGGGCTAGTTGGCGATAGGTAATTCCGAGAAATCATCAACGCAGCAGCCGCTAGCTTTATACCTGCCGGTCGAATACCCAAGTGCGGTCTCCAGTGCCCTAGTGGGCGTGGTCCTCATCACTCCGCCTATGCCAAGACAACATGTTCTCTGACCCTTTTGTATGGTCCTTATGTTGCACTGTTTCTTCATAGCAGTCCACCAAACTACTGAGGCGTAAGTAAGTCTAATCACGCTCTTGTAGAGCCTGTGTACTATCCTCGGATTCAGGCCCCATTTCGAGCCTAAGGCCCGTCTACATAGTGCCCAACACATGTGAGCCTTCTCAGTACGTTCCTGAGTGTGATACTTCCAAATCAGTTTCCTGTCCAAGATCACACCTAAGTATCTGACCTTGTCAGATTTCGAAATCGTTTCATTGGGGAAACGTAGTGCGTCAAATTGGCCCACCTATGTCTTCCATGGCATATTTCTGTCTTTTCTGGGTTAACATTGAGACCTTTGGGTCTATCCCAGTCATATGCCATATGCAAGACCCTTTCGGTTCTTCTGCATAGCTCGTTTGGATCCGTACCCCTTAGAAGTATTATAGCATCGTCTGCGTAGCAGACGGGTTCATATCCCTCCGTAATAGGTCATTTATGGTGGCATCCGTAATAGGTCATTTATGGTGGCATCCGTAATAGGTCATTTATGGTGGTCACCCATGGGAGTGGCGATAAAATGCCCCCCTGTGGCGTGCCTTGTGCCACTTTCTCCCTTATATTTGTGTCGCGGGACCCACAATTTATCCATCTGTTCCTTAGCATATGCTTTATCCAGTCTCTAAGGACCGAATCCATCAGGTACTGGTCTAAGGATTGGATCAGTGTGTCGTTCCGCACATTGTTAAAAGCCTCCTCGATGTCATTGCATAGCGCCAGGGTGTACGTTTTGGCATCGAAGGGTTCTTCTATTTTATGCACAACCACTTGCAGGGCAGTCTCCATCGACCTTCCCTTATCATAGTTATGCTGTTTGTATTTGAGAAGTTTGCTGGATGTCCTATTCTTTATCATGGTGTCCACAATACCTTCCATGGTTTTGAGTAGGAAGGACGTACGGTTTATGGGTCTGTAGGCCTTTGGTGTCGCATAGCTTGGCAGGGCTTGGGTATAAACACCACCCTTGCCTCCTGCCAGGCTTTCGGAGTATATGCAAGTCCTAGGCACGCTGTGAAAATGTTGGCCATATGAGGCGCCAGATAGTCTGCCTCTTTCTGTAGTAACGCCGAAAATATTCCATCCGGATGACTTGGGTTGCCCAAAAAGTAATTGCGGATTTTTTAAAAGAAAGTAAATGCATTTTTAATAAAACTTAGAATCAAATATACTTTTTTTACACTTTTTTTCTAAAGCAAGCTAAAAGTAACAGCTGATAACTGACAGAAGAAAGAATGCGATTGCAGAGTCACAAGCTGTGAAAAAATTTGTCAACGCCGATTATATGAAACATCCGCAATTACTCTTTGGGCAACCCTATAAATGGGTTGAAGCTCCTTAAGGAATAACAACTCATGTTTTAGAAAACACGGAGTCGAAACTTGGTCGTACAGTAGAATATTAGGTGGATTGTTGATGTAGAATAATGTACTAAGTGCGTAGTGTTTGAAGAAGTGCGTAGTGTTTGAATTATTCGCGGTGTACAAGTTTAACGCCATCATGTAATTCCTCAATGTCGGGTCAACGAGTATATTTGCGCTAAAATCGACTGCTATTATTACTTTATTATAGCCCAGTGAGATGTTCTCCAAGACACTTCGAAGAAGATCAAGATCTTCGAAGAAGATCAAGATCACCCAATTAGCATCCTCTCATTATTGGCTTTTAGTTCAATGAAGACGAGTTCAATTTCGCCACCACCTTGACATTTGAGTCTTCTCTGACAAAAATAGCGACTCCTCCACCATGGCGTTTCCTGTCTGATCGAAATCAGAATATCTCCGTAGTTTAATTAAACCATTGGGAATAGAAGAATAAAGCCAAGTTTTTGAGAAACACCTACAATGCCAATACCTTAATCCTCAAATATATACCCGCATTCGTCAGTCTTGTTGACTAAGCTTTTGGAGAATCTCGCCACCAATAAATCTCCGATAAAGTTCTCTGTCCTTGATAAATGGCAATCATCATATAATTCAGTAATTGTATACCTCTTCCACATCCAATGAGCACGATCCCCATATTACAAATTACCGTGGCACTATCCTATTGAATATAACATCAATACTCTGCTCTAAATATGTTAACTGCTCATATGTAGACACAATATTATATATTACATTTCATCCAATATTGTTCAACTCCAAGACAAGCCGATCATAATCATTAAACTTTAGGTCATGGAACGTAACAAATGTATTCTTTGCCACTAAATCATAATCATATGTCAAGAATATCGGATCATTATAAAAATACAGGGATCTAAACAAGAAAATCCTGCCGGGTATCATTCGTAGCTGTTAATGGGTGAGGAAATGTCTATGGATAGAAGTAATACCTATAGACAACATGCAATTTATTTGTCTCTAATCAATAAGAACATTACTATTGAAATCCCCAGCAATAATGAATGACTTCATAACAAATAGTAGGCGATTTCAAAATCGTTGACAGGTATATTATTGTTCGGTCCATACACACCTTCAAGAAGAATTCAATATCTCGAAAATATACATGCAATAGCATCATCTTCAGCAAATAACACAACATCCGATCCACATCTTGCTGTTGAAGACAACACTTCGCCCTTTTTTCTGTCAATACTAGACAGTCTATATCAAGATAAACTAGAAACTAATTGATCACAATCATCAGTATTTATCCATGTCTCGAACTCGCAGACCATGTCAACATCAAAGATATCAAATAATCAAAGAAACTTATAATGGACTTGGTATGTACAACGTAAGTTTTGAAACTCAACCAAGACTAATATTGACAAATAGATGCTACTTTGGGCAATATATGTGAATGAGAAACAATATCACCTTTCACGAAGCAAAATTCAAACCTTTTAAAACATTGATGCGACTTGTGTTGCTCATATGGTGTTGTAGTATGATGTATGATTGAAAAGTAGTTCAAACAGATATACAGAAAGAATCTAGGAAAAATGTTAAACCTCAAGCTGTATGACTCTAAAGGAGAGTTGAAACTGCTTATCAGAAATTGAAGAAGAAGCTCAAAAGATCGAGAGATTTTTTTTTTAAGTTCGGCAAGTCTTAAATGGGCTACATCAGGCATTGCTTATTCGATCTGATGTCTGAGAGATAACGAGCAGAATCCTTAGTTCATCAACTTTATACACCTTGGAGGTAGGTTAATTATTTTATATGAGATTCTAACCTAGCTTTCACTTAGTGAAAAATTTTATCAGAGCTAACATCACAATTTTAATTTATCTATGAAACACACTTAAACACTCTAAACTTGATTTATCCCACATTGTTTCGTGGTATTATGAAATATTGGGTTGCCCAAAAAGTAATTGCGGATTTTTTAAAAGAAAGTAAATGCATTTTTAATAAAACTTAGAATGAAATTTAATCAAATATACTTTTTTTACACTTTTTTTCTAAAGCAAGCTAAAAGTAACAGCTGATAACTGACAGAAGAAAGAATGCAATTACAGAGTCACAAGCTGTGAAAAAATTTGTCAACGCCGACTATATGAAAAATCCGCAATTACTTTTTGGGCAACCCAATATGATTCTCTCGTTTAGTGAGTTTCTTATAATTACAATAATTCAAATTCTTCCCATTTCGCATTTCAACATTAAAGTGGTCCATTTTCACTTTACAAATCTAGAAATAGTTTTCTTCCTGACACTTTCATTGATAACGCCAAAGATTGACGGAATTTCCACGTTAAGTAGATGCACACACACACACACAACTCTAATGAGTTGCCAGTAAGTTTTCACGATGATTGTTGCATGTGATCTCGAAATTTATATCAGCGACGGCAACATTTCCTTTCATTAGCAACATAACTCAACAGGCTTCACAAATGCAACAGTTTGAGTTGAAAGTGAAAATTGTTACACAAATCCATTGGTGGTCAGAATCCAGTTTTTCATTGATTTGGTGTAACACCAGTTCGAGGCATTGAGGGCAATGGAAAATCTGCATGAGAAACAGGGCAGTTGTGAATGATAATACTTAGGAGAATAGATCAAGTTCGGTATAGGATAAGAGTTGTATTGAAGAACTTTAGTTGCATAGGGATATAAGGGATTTTACTTCTAATATTGATTTAATATGAACAAATGTTTTGAGGAACAATTGTTTGAGCAACTAAAGCTGTAGTTCATATCAATACAAAAGACGATTAATGTTCATTCATGCTTCTAAAATGGGGCGGCATTCTGTCCACAGAAGGTTTCATACATATTTGGTGAGAGAGTCAGTGTAGCTAGTGTAAAGCTCACTACAGCCAGAAACATATTAAAATATTTCAACGAATGTTTGATCTACGATAAAAACTCATATTAAAGGAGTTACAAGCATTTTAAGTTTGATACGAACATATTGCGGTTGGGACGCAGGGCCAGGAACCCACCTACCGGAAATCTATGAGAAACAAAGGAATAGTAACAAGTAAAAGCGTGCTAAGTTCTGTTGGGCCGAATCGTATATACCCTCCGCCATGGATCGTATTTGTCGAGTTCATTTCCCGGTATCTCTTTATAGGCAAACATTTTAAAAAAGCAAAGAATTGAAGCTATAATATCAAGTTATCGTCCGATTCGGACCATAATTGAATTGAATATTGGAGACCATAGTAGAAGTCGTTCAGCCAATTCGAATAAAAATTGCGCCCTTAAAGGGCTCATGAAGTAAAATAGGGGGATCGGTATATGTGGGAGCTGTATCAGGCTATTGACCGATTCAGACCATAATTGACATGTATGTTGAAGTTCATGAGAGAAGTAGTTGTACAAAATTTCAGCCAAATTGGATAATAATTGCGACCCCACTAGCGTCTCAAGAATTCAAAATCGGTTTATATGGCAGCTATGTCAGGTTAGGGACCGATTTGAAGCATACTTAGCATAGTTGTTGGAAGTCATAGCAAAACGCCTCATGCTAAATGTCAGCCTAATCAGATTAGAATTGCGCACGATAGAGGCTGAAGAAGTCAAGACCTCAGATCGTTTTATATGACAGCTATATCAGGTTAAGGACCAATTTAAACCATGCTTGACACAGTTGTTGGAAATCGTAACAAAACACCTCATGCAAAATTTCAGCCAAATCGGATAAGAATTGCGGCCTCCAGTGACTCACGAAGTGAAGATCCAAGATCGGTTTATAGGGCACCTATATCAAAACATGGACCGATATGACCCATTTACAATCCCATCCGACCAACACAAATAAGAAGTATTCGTGCAAAATTTCAAGCGGATAGTTTTACTCCTTCGAAAGTTATCGTGCTTTGACAGACATACGGACGGACGGACAGACGAACGGACATGGCTAGATCGACTTAAAATGACATGACGATCAAGAATATATATACTTTAGGGGTCTCAGAGGAATATTTCGAGGAGTTACAAACAGAATGACGAAATTAGTATACCCCCCATCCTATGGTGGAGTGTATAAAAACTGACTCCTCCCCCCCAACGTTAACAACTCAGACAAACGAAAAAAGGACCATTATTTGCTGATCGGCACCTGGAATGTCCGCCCCCTTTATAGAGAAGGTGCAGTATACGCGCTGGCGGATGTATTAGAGAAGTACAAGGCAGATATTACCGCCTTACAGGAAGTGCGATGGACTGGGAATGGCGTCACTACAACACCAAACGGTGACGAACTGTACTGTAGCTGCCATAACACGAGACATGAATTTGGCTGTGGATTTGTGGTTAGTCGGAGACTGAAACACCTCGTCTCCAGCTTTACTCCGGTGGATGAGAGGCTAGCCACAATCCGCATAAAAGCCAAATTCTTCAACATCAGCCTTATTTGTGCCCATGCCTCGACAGAAGACAAGGACGAGCAGACCAAGGATATTTTCTACGAGCACCTAGAGAGAGAATATGACCGCTGCACCGCCCATGATATAAAAATCGTTCTGGAAGATTTTAATGCGAAGATAGGGAAGGAAGACATTTTTGGTTCAACAGTCGGAAAGTAAAGCCTCCACGAGATAACGTCCTGTAGTGGGTTGAGGATGAAAGATTTCGTCGTAGTAGTTAGTAGCACCAGATTTCAATATAAAAATATTCACAAAGCCACATGGCTGTCACCCTATCAAAGCACGAGGAACTAAATTGATCACGTTGTGATAGATGGAAGGCATTCATTTAGTGTGTTAAATGTCCGATCGATCCGTGGAGTGAATATAGATTCGAATCATTATCTTGTTGCAGCAAAGGTTCGCACCAGTTTGAACATGGCGAGGAAAGTACGATCTGACATTGAAAAGCTGCAAACACAACAAATGGCAGCGGCATACTCCACTCGACTGACCTAACTGCTTGATGAAAGCACTCCTTGTTCCAATAATATAATGGTGCAGTGGCAAACTATTGCCCACTCCATGGAAAATGCCGCGAAATCCGTACTTGGGTATCGGAATCCTCCTCCAAGAAACCCAAGAGTGTCGACATGCTACTGAAGCCAAGAATGCGGCATATAGAGCAACCCTGCAATCAATAGCAACGCGCCAGATGAAGGAGAGATATCGATAGACAAGAAGAGAGGAGAAACGTCTATTCCGCAGAAAGAAAAAGGAAATGGAAAGACGTGAGTGTGAGCGAATCGAGATGTACAGGAGTCAGAATGAAGTTCTGAAATTCTACCAAAGAATTAAACATCAAACCAATGGCTTTGGTGCACAGGCACATCCTGCTGCAGAGACAAAGAAGGTAATCTGGTAACTGACACAGATAACACGCTGAGGATATGGAAAGAAAATTTTATACAACTGCTAGTGTCCGACGTTGGCGGCGAAGAGGACACCGCGGAATCAATCCCTGATGATGGTGTGGAATGTTTACCTCCTAGTCAGAATGAGGACTAAGTAGCAGTGATCCTAATAAACAACAAGGCAGCAGGAGCTGATGGGTTGCCCGCTGAACTATTTTTGAGCGGAGCCGACATCCTGATAAGGCGTATGCATCAGCTTGTCTGGGCAATCTGGTTAGAAGAACGCATACCCGATGATTGGAACCTCAGCATAATATTGGGTTGCCCAAAAAGTAATTGCGGATTTTTTAAAAGAAAGTAAATGCATTTTTAATAATCTTAGAATGAACTTTAATCAAATATACCTTTATTACACTTTTTTTCTAAAGCAAGCTAAAAGTAACAGCTGATAATTGACAGAAGAAAGAATGCAATTACAGAGTCACAAGCTGTGAAAAAATTTGTCAACGCCGACTATATGAAAAATCCGCAATTACTTTTTGGGCAACCCAATATGTTCCGTACACAATAAGGCTGCTCCCCATCGCATACAAGATACTCTCGAGCGTACTGTGTGAAAGTCAATGAGAAAATTGGGCCTATCAATGCGGCTTTAGACCTGGTAAATCCACCCTGGACCAGATATTCACACTGCGCAAAAGACTCGAGAAGGACAAATTTACACCCATCGACTTTTTATTGACTACAAAGCCGCTTCGAAGCCCCTTTGCGTTCAAAGATATTTCAATCATTGTCTGAGTTTGGTACCCCATCAAAATTAATAAGACTCTGCAAGATGACGCTTGCTGATACGCGTTCCTCAGTAAGAATAGGAAAGAATCTCTCCGAACCATTTAATACCAAACGAGATTTCAGACAAGGAGATAGCCTATCGTGTGATTTCTCTAATATCCTGCTGGAGAAGAGCTGCAGATGTGAATAGATATGGCACACTAATCACAAGAGAACACATGCTTCTCACCTATGGTGACAACATCGACTTCATAGGTCGGTCACCGGAAGTAGTAACTGCAGCCTTTGAAAGAATCGAAAGGGTATCAGTGAAAATGGTTCTGGCAGTAAATGAAGATAAGACGAGAAGGATGGTTTCAACTTCCAAAAAGCCTTGCACAACCCAGCAGATAAATAAAATGGAGAAAGTTGGGAACCACAAATTTGAGATAGTCAGTAACTTTATCTACCTCGGCATGGCCGTAACCAAAACGAATGACACCAGTTTTGAGTTTAAGCGAAGAATAATTCTGGCAAGCAGATGCTACTTTGGACTAAGTAAGCAGTTTAGAAACAAGGCCACCTCTCCACAGACTTCGTCTATACACTATAAAAGACACTGATACTACCCGTGTTGTTATATGGTTCTGAAGCATGGGTACTTGTGAAAGCAGATGAGGCAGTGCTTGGAGTATTTGAGAGAAAGATTCTTCGCAAAATATTTGGAGCAGTTTGCGTTAATGGAGAATATAGGCGTCGTATGAACCAGGAGCTGTAAGACGACGATAGGATAGTTACACGTATCAAAATACAACGACTGCGTTGGCTAGGTCATGTTGTCAGAATGGATAAAGAAGCTCCAGCAAAGAAGTCTTTTGAGGGCAAACACGGTGGTAGACGCAAACCGGGAAGACCAAACGCGTGATGGAAAGATAAAGAGGTGGGAGATACCTCAAAACTTGTTGTCAGAGATTTTAGAATGAGTGCAGAAGATCGAGGCGCTTGGAACGCTATTCTATTTTCGGCTGTTGGAACAAATTTTGTGTCATTGCCAATTAAAGTAAGTACGAATATATTGATCCTTGATGGAATATTCTAAAAAATTGCAGAGTTTTGCATGTCCGCCTTAGACGCTGAACGGCTGGGTTCAAATCTTGGCGAGAACATCAGAAAACATTTTCTGCGGAGAGGTATCCTGTCATTTTAAACTTCTGTACCAAGCGGTGTCGCTATGCGGCACGTCGTCCGGACTCGGACTTATCATTGAGCTTAAAACTTGAATCAGACTACACTCATCGATATATGAGAAAATTGCTCCTGTTGCTTAATGGATGGTTAATGGAAATTTTAGTAATTATGCCTTTCTGATCCTGGCAACAACTGTGATGTACTATGCCATGTGCAAACTTCTTCCCAAAAAGGTGTAGCATTGCGGCACGCCATTCGATCTCTGTTAAAAAACGGAGGCCCCTTTCCATTGAGCTTACATTTGAATCAGACAGCACTCATTGATATGTGAGAAGTTTGCCCCCCATTCCTTAAGGAAATCTTCATGGGCAAATTTGCATTTGCATCGTGAAACTGGATGTCGGAGATTGGGAGGAAGTGTAGAAAATTAAATCACTTGGATATTTCGGCTATAGAATCTATAACGGCCAATTAGAAAAAAGTACATAAATAAGGATTTACAAGCATTTTAAGTTTTACCATTTAAGAACTGCCAACATTGCCAGGATTTCCATGGTGCGGATTTATTTCTTATCTTCTGAGAACCAGTTCCAGAACCGGCTCCAATCACAGTTCTCGTATCTGTGTTATTGTATCTAAATTATCTGAGTATTGTATCTGCAATCCATAGTGCACTTTAAAGTCATTATGCCTTGAAACTTAGTCATCAATTCTTGCAAGCAAACATGTGAATTGGAGCAATGTGCCCGAGTTACGTGTTATCAAAAGGAAGTTAAGCAGACACTTTAACAAAAGTGAATGAATTAAAACAGCACCATAAGCCACCATGGCGATATAAATAAATTGAAATAAACAAACCAACCAAGCCCCGGTTTAGGCTTGACCAAAAGATAAAAGAGATGAGGGGAAAATGCAGCCGCTCTAATTAAAATGAACTATGGAAAATGTTTGCCTTCTAATGAATGCAGTACAGGCAGTTAATTTCAGTTTTAGAGATCTTTGAGTTGAGTTGCCATGCCATGCAAGCAAACTCCCAATAACCACCAAACTCAATTTCCTGTAAGGCTGAGGAGGTATTGCTAAACCTCCTCTCTCTCTCCCCCTTTGGAGGGGAGCAGAGAGGCGCATGGACACACACACGCACTGGCTGAATGTTGTACAATTGTCAACATTTACACAAAATGATCGATTTTTATGCGGTCATTAAAGAACCACAAAACAAATAAACCTAAGAAACCACACTGGCTTCGTTGGCTATCGACTCCACTTCTCGGTTAGTGAAACTGTATCTTGACTGCAGATGCATTCATTCATTCATTCTGCTATTGCTTCGTCTTCAATGATTGTTTGATCGATCAGATGGCAAAAGAGCCAAAAACTGATTTAAATACAAATTTGTGCGACCTTGATTGCAGCAGCACTTTGTTGCAACAGCATCGATCAAAAATGCACAGTGGTTAAAAATATAAGAATTGAATTTTGAAAAAATCTATTACATAAAATTGAAAGTGTTGCGCTTCGATTGTTTGTTCCGAATTGTCTCAAAAACGACTGAACCGATTTTCAACAAATTTTGACAGAGGTTAGAGTTTAGCCCCCCCGGTGAAAATAGCGTGCTTCATTTACTGATATCCGCGAGGGGAGACGGACCCTCCCCCTAGCCACAATTTTCAAAAACGCCAGATCTGGAAGATGGGTGCTTGGATTTAAGTGCAATTTTCTATGCCCCACAAAATTGGTTTAAATTTTGGGGTCAAATAATGTAGGGGGACGCCCTACCACAAAACTCACCCAAACGGACATGTTTAAAGATTGAGACAATATGGGTATCAAATGAAAGATATTTGTAAATAGAGTTCGAACTTGATATAAGATTTTGACTTTCAATGTCCGGAAGCCCGCACCACCCCCGAAAAACCGCCAAAAATTATATGTTAACCGATTGGAGCAATATGGGTATTAAACGAAAGGTAATTGGAAGTAGAATACGAAACTTATATAAAAATTTGGGGTAAAGTCCCAGGGGGCCACCCCACCCCAAAAATCACACCCGATCGGGACAATTTGGGATTCAAACGAAAGATACTTGAGAGAAAAATACGGAACTTATACAAAAGTTTGGGATCTATTTCCAGGCGGGTCGCCCCACCCCAAAATTATGTTCCAATTGGACGTGTACCCCGAACGGAATAAGATGGCACTAAAACCATAGTTTCAAGTCAAAGTTCTGTTGGCATGTATCATTGCGCCCTAAAAACGATTGGTGAGATGTGGCCAAACGCAGCAGCAAATTTAGTCAAGATAATCCTTCTCGACCAAAGTCATATGCTGAGGAGTTCTACAGATCTGTATCCAAAGACCTAATCCCAAAGGTTGGTGGATTTAATGAGGCTGTTGGCAATCGGAGACATGCAGCGTTCATACAAAACTCTGCTGCTGTATTCTGTTGAATATCCAGATCCAGGAACTCTGCGATTGAAGTGGGGTGCTTCCTGAGGATCTGGGTCTGAGTCGAGTGGATATCGTTGGGCTGTTAAACGGGTGGCGTGTGGTCGCAGGTCACAATCGCGACATACATCCAGCATATTGGCATCGATCCTTGGTCTCTAGGGTGAATCTGCTGATTTGTAATTGAGCCAAAACTACTCAGGTTTGAGAGAGGAGTTCAATTTCCTCAGGTGCGTTGTATGGCGGTCGTTCTCCAAGAAAACATTCACCGCATCTCTATCGAGTGTACATTACTGTCGTTCAAACTCCGCTTGATCTAGAGATTCTCTCTTGTAGTGCTGAAACTCTCGCTCTACATTGTTCAAAACATCTTCCTTTTTGTAGGGCAACAACAAAACACCCGAGGTATTTGTCGATGGGTGTGTAGGCAACAACAACAACACACAAAAGTAAGTCTTAAGGCTGAAACAGAATGAGCGCGTTGAGCTTTGGTTTTGAGCGTCGCGTTGCATAAATGCAACTCTGCACACAAATTCAACAAAAGCAACCCGGAAAAATTAAAAGGATTTGCAACTTTGACGCTTAAGAGCGAGCGTCATTTTGTATTGCCACATGGGAAATAGTGTTTTTGTGTGTCAACGTAAAAAATTGTTTAATTTTTGCGACCTGCCTTTTTAACATATGTTTGCAGAGTTGCATTTTACAACGCGACGATCCTCAACGCGCTCATTCTGTTAAGGCCTTTAGAATTGAGCAACGTCTTAGCAACAGAGGGAATTTGTGTAAACGAGTTACCGCTATAACGAAGAGTATAAAAAGGGCAAAGCCAGCTTGAAAAGGGACAGTCAAGTGTGAAGTGCAACAGTGGCAGTATCCGGGTAAGTGCAGTGAAAAACTTTAGTGTGCTGAACCTGAGTGTCAGATCCTATAAGGGGATATATTCGTCAGCGTTTTGCCAGGTGTCCACTAGACATAGGAGCCTCTGAGCCAGTGACCTCGCTCCCGACTTCCATCTACAGACCGCTTTTCTGTGACTAAGACAGGCGTCACGCCGTCAGTGAGTCACGTCACTGAAACAAACCTAGGCAGCACCTCGCCTTTGTCCTTCAGACATAAGAGCCGCAAAGCCCGCAAATACATTGACGTACTTTCTGTCAGCAACCATCACCCAGTGATTTAGAGCCGTATTCACGCCGTAAGTGAACTACCTCTCCGAAAAAAAACGTAGCCAGCTCCTTGCCTTTGACCTTCAGACATAGGAGCCGCTGAGCCCGCCTTGCTTTTGTCCTTCCGACATAAGAGCCGATGAGTTCGTGAGTGCAGCACGTGCCCGAAGCAAACGTAGCCAGCACCTTGCGTTTGTCCTTCAGACATAAGAGCCGCTGAGCCCGCGAATACATTGACGTGCTGTCTGTCAGCAACCATCACCCAGTGATTTAGTGCCGTGAGTGACCCACATCTCCGAAGCAAACGTAGCCACCACCATGCCTTTGTCCTTCAGACATAAGAGCCGCTGAGTCCGTGAGTGAACCACGTGCCCGAAGCAAACGCAGCCACCACCATGCCTTTGTCCTTCAGACATAAGAGCCGCTGAGTCCGTAAGTGAACCACGTGTCCGAGGCAAACGTGACCAGCACCTTGCGTTTGTCCTTCAGACATAAGAGCCGCAGAGCCCGCGAATACATTGACGTGCTGTCTGTCAGCAACCATCACCCAGTGATTTAGTGCCGTATTCACGCCGTAAGTGAACCACCTCTCCGAAGAAAACGTAGTCAGCACCTTGCGTTTGTCCTTCAGACATAAGAGCCGCTGAGCCCGCGAATACGATCACGTGCTTTCTATCTAAAGCCACCACTCCGAGATTTAGTGCCGTATTCAAGCCAACATAGACAGCACCTCTGTCCTCCAGACATAAGAGCTCCTGAGCCCGCGAATACCACCACTTGGTTCTTTCTAAGGTCATCACCCCGTGATTTAGTGCCGTATTCATGCCGTGAGTGAACTACGTCTTCGAAGCAAACGTAGCCAGCACCTCGACTTTGTCCTTCAGACATAAGAGCCCGTGAATACACCCCGTATTTAGTGGCGTATTCCCGCCGTGAGAGAACCACGTCTCCGAAGCAAACGTAGCCACAACCTTGCCTTTGTTCTTCATACATAAGAGCAGCTGAGCCCGCGAATACAACCACGTGCTTTACCCTGTGATTTTGTGCAGCATTCACGCCGTGAGTTAACCACGTCTCTAAAATCAACATAGCCAGCACCTCGCCTTTGTCCTTCAGACATAAGAGCCGCTTAGCCAGCCAACACGACCATGTGCCCCCTGTGCGCGACCATCACCACATGATTTATTGCCATATTCACGCCGTGAGTGAACCACGTATCAGAAGCAAACTATGCCAGCACCTCGCCTTTTTCTTTCAGACATAAGAACCGCTAAGCCCGCGAATAAAACCATGTGCTTTGTATCTGAGGCCATCACCCCGTGATTTAGTGCCGTATTTACGCCGTGAGTGAACCACGTCTCCGAAACCAACCTAGCCAGCATTTCGCCTTTGTCTCTCAGACATAAACCCCGCGGAGTCTGCGCATACACCCACATGTCGCATACACCCCCATCTGTCCGCAACCATCACTCCGTTATTCAGGCAGTATTCACACCGTGAATGAACCACGTCTCCGAGGCAAACGTAGCACACCTTCGTTTTGCGGACGAAAGGGCCGCGAACGTACACTTACGCCGCCCGTTTACGACACCCCCACGTGATTTACGCCTCACACACGCGCACTGGGAGAATCATGACCGAACCGTGTACATAGCCAGTCCTCTGTTCTCCGATTAGAACTAAAGTCTGATTCTGTAGCACCTTTTTTCGAAAATAAAGTCTAATAAAGCGAATATTACATGCCTTTTCTCTCTCTCTGTCACTGACAGGCCTGGCTGAAGGACGTGTTTGACATGGCTGACCAGGTGGACATCTTTCGATAGGTCTAATGGCCCGAAGAACATCCTATCACATGGCCCGGGCAGTTTGAAGCCACGACAGTGTGCTTTGGAATTGAAAAAGGAAGCCAAAGATCACAACACGCCAACCATTTTGGGACCCATTTCGTCTTTGGTTAAAAGACTTATTCAACCATAATAGGTGTGATGGCTTCAAGGGCCATACATTGGTGATCGTACTTTTATCGTCTACCTCCTTCAAAACCACTGTTCACCTTGCAATGCTACAGCAAATGCCCATACAATTGTAGCGCCCAGCAATCTGTTTGAATTTGTACTAATGATGGCTATTAGGGCAGCAACATTTACATAAACCATTCGAATGATGATGGCTGGGTTCGCAAGCAACACACCATTCGTCCAAAGTATGTCTGTCCCCGCACTCTGAGAATGTATCAACGTGACGATACACTAAAGGCTGGCAGTGACTTACCATGTTGATCATCAAGCTATGGGGCAAACATTACTCGAGTACCCCAATGTTGTTGTATGAAAAATTTGCAATTTCGCAATTGATCACAATCAAAGACGGTCGGTAGGTTGGTAGCATCATTGTCAGCAGCAGCAACAACAACAACATCATCATCAACATCTTTAAAATCTACAATATCAACAACAGCTTTGGCTGCTGCCGACAACATCATTGGTCGCACTACAGCAACATGACCAACACATCTGGAGAATGGGCAATCGGACATCAGAATCAGAATCATCATCAACATCATCAGCAGGGCAATCAACGAAAACTGTTGATGATTGCCTAAGAGTTGGCTCTTTCGCGTTTTACTTTATCTGTCTTAACAGCATCCGCTGTTTTCAAATTTAGCTACCATGGAATGCAGCCAAACGATGGGTAAATCACCCGGGGGGACGGGCGGGTAAAACGGCCAGATGGTCGTCAGCGTAGCCAAAGTGGTGATATGCAAAAGTTGCTCGTTGTCGGTCATTGGTCGTTGGTGGAGCAACAACATCATGGTGGTTGCTATTGCTGTTGCTCTCACATTACGCGCTTCAATGATTTTTGGCCATGTTTCCGATTTGGTGGCAGTGATCCAGTTTTCCGATCATTGTACAACCACAAGTCAATTAAGGCGTCATGGAGGGGTCTGATGTGCCCGTTGGTTTCGTGCCAGGGGAGTGAAGTGTCCACTGTGTAATGGTCATTGCAAACACTCGTTTATTTGCAACTTGGGGAGTTGGTAAAACGTTTTGCGTAATAAATGACTGTTTGTTTTGTTTATTGAAGATATGCAACTTTAACCTTGGCGCTAAGAGGAGTCTGCAATTGCCCCAGCTTAGAATAAACCAGCAAACATTGTGGGCTTGAGAAGAAAATTTATTTAAAAAACAAGTAAAAGCGTGCTAAGTTCGGCCGGGCCGAATCTTATATACCCTCCACCATGGATCGCATTTGTCGAGTTCTTTTCCCGGCATCTCTTCTTAGACAAAAAAGGATATAAGAAAAGAGTTGCTCTGCTGTTAAAACGATATCAAGATATGGTCCGGTTCGGACCACAATTAAATTATATGTTCGAGACCTGTGTAAAATTTCAGCCAATTCGTATAAGAATTGCGCCCATTACGGCTCACGAAGTAAAATAGAGAGAACGATTTATATGGGATCTGTATCAGGCTATAGACCGATTCAGACCATAATAAACACGTTTGTTGGTGGTCATGAGAGGATCCGTCGTACAAAATTTCAGGCATATCGGATAATAATTGCGACCTCTAGGGGTCAAGAAGTCAAGATCCCAGATCGGTTTATATGGCAGCTCTATCAGGTTATGAACCGATTTGAACCATATTTTGCACAGTTGTTGGATATCATAACAAAATACTACGTGCCAAAATTCATTCAAATCGCATAAGAATTGCGCCCTCTAGAGGCTGAAGAAGTCAAGATCCCAGATCGGTTTATATGGCAGCTATATCAGGTTATGGACCGATTTGAACCATACTTGGCACAGTTGTTGGATATAATAAAAAAACACGTCGTGCACATTTTCAGCCAAATCGGATAAGAATTGCGCACAATAGAGGCTCAAGAAGTCAAGACCCAAGATCGGTTTATATGGCAGCTATATCAGGTTATGGACCGATTTCAACCATACTTGGCACAGTTGTTGGATATCATAAGAAAACACGTCGTGCAAAATTGCATCCCAATCGGATAAGAATTGCGCATGCTAGAGGCTCAAGAAGTCAAGACCCAAGATCGGTTTATATGACAGCTATACCAGGTTATAAACCGATTTGAACCATACTTGGCACAGTTGTTGGATATCATAAGAAAACACGTCATGCTAAATTTCATTCCAATCGGATAAGAATTGCGCACTCTAGAGGGTCAAGAAGTCAAGACCCAAGATCGGTTTATATGGCAGCTATATCAGGTTATGGACCGATTTCAACCATACTTGACAAAGTTGTTGGATATCATAAGAAAACACGTCATGCAAAATTTCATTCCAATCGGATAAGAATTGCGCACTCTAGAGGCTCAAGAAGTCAAGACCCAAGATCGGTTTATATGGCAGCTATATCAAAACATGGACCGATATGGCCCATTTACAATACCAACCGACCTACACTAATAAGAAGTATTTGTGCAAAATTTCAAGCGGCTAGCTTTACTCCGTCGGAAGTTAGCGTGCTTTCGACAGACAGACGGACGGACGGACGGACGGACGGACGGACGGACGGACGGACGGACAGACGGACGGACATCGCTAGATCGACATAAAATGTCGCGACGATCAGGAATATATATACTTTATGGGGTCTCAGACGAATATTTCGAGTAGTTACAAACAGAATGACGAAATTAGTATACCCCCCATCTTATGGTGGAGGGTATAATAAATGTTTAGAAAAATTATGTTTGAAAAAATGGGAGAATCCGTTAATAATTTTAAGAATATTTTATTTTCATAGAAAATTTTATTAAAATTAGATATCTTAAGAAATTTTTGTCAGATTGGCCCACATATTGCCGTGGTCGGTGTATACATAGGTCTGATTCAAGGGGAGATTTTGTGGTGAGGCGACTGCTAAGCTCTTGGCTATGAAATTCATTTTCCACCATCAAATACCTTTTATTTGAGCCCCTTATTACCATAGTTGGCAAATATGCCCAATTTGAAGGGAGTTTAGGGGGTGGGCCCTAAAAAAATATCAGTGTCGTGCTCTACTCTTTAAAACCTTTTATTTGAGTCCTATAATGTCCAGGTCATCAAATACATCCGATTTGGTAGAGTTTTGTGGTAGTGGGGCGGCCCCCAAACACTTTGTCACGAATGTTGATATCAGTGCTATTCGTGCTCTACTGCCAAATACCTCTCATTTGAACCCCATATTGCCTTGATTGGTATACACGTCCGATTTGGGGATATTTTAGGGGTGAGGCACTTCTTCCCAAATTGGATATCTGATTCTCCTTATACTCTCAAATACCTTTCATTTGAATCCCATATTGTCATGATTGGTATATATATAAATTTGACGGGCTTTGGGGTGGGGCGGCCCCCCTAGGCACCAACCCAACCAAAATTGGTAACCGCATTTTAGTTTTTTATGTTAATATAAAAGAAAAAAAAAACTTCGCATGAATCGCACCACCAATCTTTGAGAACTGGAGTTTCCTAAAATTGGGATAAGGGGAAGGGTCCCATTTTTATACCCACCACCGAAGGCAAGGGGGTATATTCATTTAGTCATTCCGTTTGCAACACATCGAAATATCCATTTCCGACCCTATAAAGTATATATATTCCTGATTAGAGTAAAAATCTAATCACGAAATCACGCTATAGTCTTCAAAAATAGAGATATTGAAGTGAAACTTTGCAAAAATCTATTTTTTGTATCTTTATATAGCCCCCATATAGACCGATTCGCCAATTTGAGGTCTTAGGGCCATAAAAGCCACATTTATTATCCGATTTTGCTGAAATTTGGCACAGTGAGTAATGTTAGGCTCATCGTCATCCTCTTTTTATTTGGCCCAGATCGGTCCAGATTTGAATATAGCTGCCATATGGACCGATCTCTCGATTTAAGGTCTTAGGCCCATAAAAGGCGAATTTATTATCCGATTGTGCCAAAACTTGGGACAGTGAGTTGTGTTAGGCCCTTCGACATCCTTCTTCAATTTGGCTCAAATCGGTCCCGATTTGGATATAGCTGCCATATAGACCGATCCGCCGATTTAATGTGTTTGGCCCATAAAAAGCGCATTTATTGTCCGATGTCGTCGAAATTTGGGACAGTGAGTTATGTTAGGCCCTTCGTCATTCTTCTTCAATTTGGCTTAGATCGGTCCAGATTTGAATATAGCTGCCATATAGACCGACCTCCCGATTTTAAGTTTTGAGCCCATAAAAGGCGAATTTATTGTCCGATTGTGCCAAAACTTGGGACAGTGAGATAAGTTAAGCCCCTCGACATCCTTTTTCAATTTGGCCCAGATCGGTTAAGATTTGCATATAGCTGCCATATAGACCGATCTCTCGATTTTAAGTTTTGGACCCATAAAAGGCGCATTTA